>NC_064424.1:47942500-48145406 GCF_023375975.1 Astyanax mexicanus
ATTTAGCTTCAGACACTATGTGCAGGTTTTCGGTGGTTGACGCGTTCTTGTCAGGAGTTGACGGGAGCACGGGGGTGTCGTTTGGCTGAGGGTCCGAAACGTTTGCGCTTTCCGACGTCACAGGAAGTGTACCTGCAATTAAATATAGTAGACGTTGTGTTAATACTCAGGAGATCTGCATGAAAGAACCCAATCCCGCACTCAGCATTATGTGGCATAAAGCAGCTACTGATATTCAAACCTGAACCTCCACCGACACTCAGCACGAGTTTTCACAAGAAACCAATTCATGCTTTTTGGTGAACACTGGTGAGCATTCAGCCACGAGCAACAGGATTCTCCCTGTGTGCTTAAGTTCTCCTGATGGGCTCAATAGAGCTTTTTATACTGAATACAAGACTGCTTTTAACATCAGCACAGAATTAAAGCATTTTCATCTGACATTCTTTAAAATATAAGAGCTGTGAATTATCTAAAACTGGAATCTGCAGTCATCTTTCCTATACATGCTAAAATAATAAATAAATATCTGTCTACTTTTTAAGTTTCAAATAAAAAACTATTTTTCCCCATGCACACAAGTACATGCACACAGCAGCTTTAAAACAAACCAAAATCATTTAACAACAGGTTTAAATTTCACAAGCCACACCCAGGTATAACTACCGCCAGACTGGTTTAACCTACAAATTACTTAGAACCTGTTTGGCAATGAAAAACAGATTCAACAGAAAAATAAAGACATTCAGAAAAAATCCATCTGTAGAGCAGCAAGTTACAAAATACTGCTGACCAAAAAAAGGCTTATCAAGCATTTAGCAAAATGTTTTAAACTGATCAAATGTAAAATTTATACATAGGTCAAATAAGAGGCACAAGGTTTTAATACACATTTCATTATAAAAACATTAGAACAGTTAAACATGGTGGTGGGAGTGTGATGATCACAAGCAGAGATCTGCTTTTTAGCTATGAAATCTGTGCAAACCAAAATATATTATTTGTAGATTAATTTAGCCATTATGACTCCATATGCTAATGTAATTCTGACTAGATATAAGGGGTGTGCCATATCGTATCATATGCTATAACAATATCACCAACATTTTTGAATATGGTGAACAATATTATACTCTGAAATATGGTGCCATATCACCCACCCCGCCCCTTTTTTAATTTTATCTGTTTTTGAGGAAAAGAAAAAATCACACTGTTCTCAGTTTCTATTATAGCCTATATCTACTAGACAGATTATATCTTTCCAGTATCATTTATTTTACTTTAATCCTGGATATATGGAGATATATGGAGGGCAATATTATTATTAGTATCATGACTAATAATTCTGGATCATTAACTTCTGTTACAAATAAGTAAATATATAAAATTATTGTATTTATCATATTGTATGCAATAATAAAATTTAATTTTCATTTTGTTGCAGTAGTGTATTTATGAAATATATTTTTTATAATTCAGTGTTTTGTCAGTTTTTGCCAAAAGTATTTTTATCTCGAAAATACCATGAAATATCATAACATTGACACTACTAGACACTGATTTTCACGGATTTTCATTCCATTCTTATTTGTTTAACTATAATTATTTTTAACCTGTAATTTCTGAGAAGTAAAACGTAAATGTCCGCATATCAGTAAATAAATTCTAATTAGACTAAATTCTAATTTAAGTGCGCAGATGTGTGCAATTTTGGGAGAGGATTTTATAGGTTTGATATTATTATCAGTAATGGTGTGGTAACTGAAAGGTTTGCTAGTAACACGAGCTTTAAAGAAAAATGTAAGTAAATTTTTAAACTGTTTTATACCGGTAACGTTAAAGCTAAACCTCGTATCGCTGGCGTAAGGGGAGTTACGAGGTTGTGAGCAGTGGGTGTGGAATGTTAAACAGGAACTAGTTCCTTGAATTTTCTTAAAACACAGTAAGTTATTTGTAGTTTGGGTGTGTTTAATATCTGGATTAAAGTTAAGCTGGCACTGTTTACTGTTTACACCGGATAAACCGGTTTATTACAGCAGCTAATCACACTGTAGCTACCAGAAGCTAACGCTATGCTGGTGAGCTAATGCTAACCAAGCTAACATATTAAAACATTACCTAAACCTAAGAAAGTAAAAATCCACCCCATGGTTTTGTACCAACTGCAGGGACGGCTCTCCGCCTAGGCAGTTGGTACAAAACCCTGGGGTGGATTTTTACTTTCTGAACCTGTGTTATCCACCTCTACGTAGCACTAAAAAAAACACTAATACACACTAAAAACACTTATATTAACACCAGGTCGCTTTTTAACCCCTGAATATCAAACACACACAGAATAGCACACAAAACAGCCGCATTCTCAAAAAAAAAAACTCTGCTCCCAGAACAGCTAAATTAAGCTAAGCTAAAATAGGCTAAGCTAGGCTAACAGTGTCGCCTCTCTCACAGGGCAGCTGAATTTCACCATTAAAACCCGAATTTAATCCATAACACTCCGCAAACACAGCTCACAATTACTAACAAATACTCACCATTCCCGCTCACAACTACTCCCAGCTGCAGAACCGCGAAAAACCCCGCAAACCCGACAGCAGAGCACCAGCTTCTCCCCACCATCCTCCTCACCACCGCCATCTCTACTACCTCTCAGTGTGTGTGAGTGTGTGCGTGTGTGTGACAGAGAGAGAAAGAGAAATTTAGTTATTTTATGACAAATGTATGACAAATTTTAGAAAATAGTCCTGTAAAAAATCAAAACATTCCATTAAATATTTAATAATTTTTTTAATAATTAAACTCCATTAAAACTTTATATAAATAAAATCTATAGATAAAGATGGTATTTTTTGTAAGTTCTGTCAAAAAATGCATTAAAAAGCCAATTCCTGCTGAGAAAAAAAGAAAAAACATTAGTTTCCACATTTATTTACCAGGGTTTCTTCCAGCCAATCAGAAGCTTTGCAGTCAGCTGTTGGAAGACTAGAGTGCACTTCCGGGTGGGCGTGTCCGAGTGGGCGTGTCCGTGACGTTTTTGGATTCACATAAAGCAACAGAGGTAGACAATAACACTTAAGATTTGTAATTTTTAATCAATCTCAGTGTAATCTATAGTTCTATAAATCCATATTCTGCACTTTTCTGTGCCGTGGTTGAAAGGGGCGTGCTCTGTGTGTGATGTCGCAGCCTATTCATCCCCGATTGGCTGGATGCAGTGTGAGGCCAGACTCATTTGAATAAATTGTAACTCGGATTAAGCACGCAGAATTAAATGTGCCTAATGATTGGCCATTTTTTGAAAGATTGAACATATCTGTTATAACAGAGTTCCAGAACTTTACATTTCTTTAACTTTTTTGGCCATTCCTTAGAGTAGATTTACTGAAATGTTTGGGTCATTGTCATGTTACACAGTCCCCCTCCACTTCAACTGCAGTTTTTGGACTGATGGTCTAATTTCCTCAAGCACCCTCAGACCTCAGGTTGAGGAAATGTTTCTTTAACTGGACCTTAATGACTTCTAATCAGATACCCCTGGTTTAAGTGTTCCCTGGAAAACTGTAAACATAACGGTGATTTTTATACTATGTAATGGAAATGAGATCCAGGGTTTGACTTTATTAGACCATACTTAAAATATCTATTTTTCTTGATTGATTTACTGGACTATTTTGGGTTGTTATGTTGCACGGCCCACCTCCACATAAGAGTAAACACACCGAGGCCCAATTTAAATCACCTTTTATTGAACTTAAGGAGTTACAATACAGCTAAATACATAGCTAGTGTTCTGTATCTACTGCAAAATCGGAAGACTACGCCCCCTATTTAAAATGTACAGTGTTTGTTTTCGTTCCAAAAACATTTGCTATAAGAATGTTGGCCAGTGAATAGGATGAATTAACCATCCCTTTATTTCCAGGGACATCTGACGAGAGTTTGCATGTAAACCTTACAGACAGCAAAGAAGAACACTGGAAAATCAAGATTCTGTTTTATGTAACAAAAGAGACATATTACACATGTGCAGTTTCCACACTGAGACAGACAAAAACACTAAATGTATTCACTATTGGTGCTTAATGCTGCAGAGGTGAAGGAAAAGTACACAAGTCACAATCAGGGATCCGATATCATTGCATTAACAGAGGTTGGACTACAGAAACTCTCAGTATCTCAGAAGCAGCTTCTGTAGAGATCAGGAATGTTCTCAAACACCAGCAAACTGTTTTAGAGCATCGCTTTGTTTTCTGCGACTGGAATAAAAGAGTTAATAATCTCTTAATAACTGTGGTGGCCATTTACCACCTCGAGTGTAATTCTGAAAAATATCCCTTTCTCCATCATTCAGCTCTGTAATAAATAAATTAGTGTGATCAGATGTGTTTGATGAATGAAACCTTCACAAACTGTTATGACCACTGTTTACTGTAAGACCAATCAGGTGCAGTGATGTCCCTTTTTCTTGCATACTATTTTATATTGTTGAAAAAGTGAGCCACTGAATTCCAGCCGTTTACTCCAGACCTCTTTAACCGTGGCTGTTTAAGTGTGAGTGATTTAAAAATGAAGAAGCTCTTCTTGACCGTATTAAAGAAACACAGGGTGTGGAAGGGGATCTATTCGTCTTATTCCTTGTTTCAGGTCAGGGGGGTTTGGGTGATCCTCACACTCCTACGCTTCCAGCTCCAGCCCTAGACCCAGCTTGTGTCCCCCAGCGTTAATGTTCTTCCCATCCAGCAGAGCAGAGAGGGTCAGCTTGATACCTGGAGCAAAACAAGACAATTATCATTATATCTGAGTACAGGAACACAGTGTAGTGAAATTACCATAGTGCAACAATACAATATAGACACAAAGTGCAAAACTATAACACTGCAATTTTTCCCTAAAATCTCTCAGGAGTAAAAACGCAGATAAAGCTGATTATATATTAAATTTACAGGCTGCACAGATTACAGGGGAACATTATAATATTCCTACACGTTACCTGGCTTCAGGGTCTGAGTGTATCCGAGACCAACAAGGCTGGAGTTGTTGACTTTGGCCTGTAGGAAAGATTTTTATATTGTTAAAATTAGCACACAATGCCTTAACTATACATTTATTCATATCTATCAAATATTAAAATCAGCAAAAAAAGAATCAGTACATTTAGTTATTTATATTTATAAGGGAATATTGGAGACTCCAAAAGGACACTTGAAGAAGCTGCGGTTTACTATCTACTGTTTTCTGTATTCTGTTGTTCTACTGTTCTGTTCTATTGTTCTACAGTTCTACTGTACTGTTCTATTGTTCTACAGTTCTACTGTACTGTTCTGCTGTTCTGTTCTATTGCTCTGCTGTTCTGTTCTACTGTTCTGTGTTTTTCTGCTGTTCTGCAGTTCTGTTCTACTGTTCCGCTGTTCTACTGTTCTGTTCTGTTCGTTGTTCTATTGTTCTGCTGTTCTGCTCCAGACAGATTATCAGTAGATCAGCAGGAGGAGCTTCACCGGCAGAGACAGCTGGAGGACAGGAGCTCTTCAGTTTGTATTTTATTGTTTTATATTAAAGGTTTAGAGATATTTCAGATGTAAAGTGGATGAAGGTGTGGAGAGTGAGGAGGTTAAAGATCTGAGCTACAGTGTGGATCAGGATCAGGATCACTGAGGGACGTTAATCTGGGACACATTAAAAGGCCAGACAGTGTGAAGGTCAGCGCACGGCCCACAGCACAGACACAACATACCGAGAACGAGGCGTCGGCATCAATCTGGTACTTGGCGGCGATGCCGAAGCGGGTGTTGCTGTTTCCGGCTGTCCAGGCCAGATTCACCGCCGTCTCCAGCTTATCGTTCACTTTCTGATAGATAGATCCACCGAATTCTGTTCCATCATTCCTGAGATTTATTAAATAAAAAATAAAAAAACAAGAACAGAAAATAATGAATCTCTGTAGAGAATACAGGGTTTTAAAGATCAAACAGAAATTAATCCAAAATCTAAAATTTTACTAAAAAAAAAATCACATTCTACTGTTAATCTGTTTTTAAACTGCCACTGTCCCGATACCTCTAAAATAGATACGAGTGGTCAGACGCTGTCTCTCTCTCTCAGCAGGAGACAAACAACATTAGCGTACTTTACACCACCCGAAAGCCCTCGACAAATCCAATTCCACTGACTGGGAATAAAAGTGGATTAAAATAACCTGCCATTCAGACCCAGCGGGAGTACAGGACGGTCCTGCGTTTAGTATTACAGCTTATTATTACATTATCATATCAGGTTTATTAACTATATTAATTACAAGATCACTTATCTCATCACATATTTTAAATCTGATCATTTTCTATCTTTATTCTGTGTATTTTTTTATAATGAATGGAGAAAGAGAAATGCTTCTTAATGACTTTAAAATGAAGATGATTTTTTTATATACACTCAGTGACTGTAGGAAGCATGGAGGGAACACAACTGCAAACCAGTGCTGTGCAGTTTAATCAGTAAGTCAGTTATTAGATATTAGATATTATTAAAATGGTCAGTGTAATTATCAGTTACACCCGTCAGCTAAAGTTACCTGGGCTGATCAGGGTTCTGATCAGAAGTTCTGGGTCTCGTAATTCCGTGGAATTCTGAGCTGAAAACCTCTCAGTACGAAAAAAAAACACATTTTTTATTTCAATACATCGCCTCTAAGTGTGGAGAAAAGATTTTAAAAAGTACGACTACGCAATGTTTTTGTACGCAGTTTTAGGTCTGAACTGAGTCTAAATAAACAGTTATTTATCTGCAGCTGTTTGGTAAATGTACCTCTCATTACTGCTGGAAAACTGCAGAAGCTGCAGTTATAAACAAAATAAAAAGTTTAATAATTAATGTCAGTCTGATACTGATGACTGACTAAAGATTCAATACTTTCTTATTTTCAACTAAACTGTAATAAATAAAGCATCAGTAATGAGAGGAGAGATGGAGGAGGAGGAGCTGGGGTTTAATAATAAGGTTTATGCTGCTGCAAGTCGTTTTCTAACTGGTTTTATGAACAATGTCACTGTGTTATATATCATTATATCATTACATAATTATACATGTAATTCACAGAATGCCAGCTGTCCCTGATAACATACAGAAACTGCACAAACCAAACAAACCAGACAATAAAAACAGCTGATTTTGTGTCCATTATGGTCTCATCATATTTTCCTAACTTCATTTTTGTCAATTATTTAATTATTGCTCCTGTTGTTTCTCTAACTGTGTGTTGTGTTTAGGTGCACTGCTCACTGTTTAACTAAAAACATGGGTAATTTATAAAGATTATCACTGTTTTATTTTTTCTGCAACTACAAGAAATAAATACTAGTAAAAAAATAGATTAACATAAATAATGAAAAAAAACTTTTTTAACCTGATTTTAGTTGTTTCAGCTACAATATCCTTACATATTTACTCTTCATTATTGATGAATGCCAATAATTTGGCTCTTCTGAAACAGAGGAACATCTTTTCCACGACCAGAGGATGAGTCTTTCCACAGGGTGTTTAACAGATGAGAAGCTACTCCCTGCATTAGTAAATAATAACTAAATAATTATCCATCCTGTAATTATTATCCAATGGGAGGCTCTTACTTATTTAATTAATTAAATCCAGGTGGTGATTTTTTTATCCAGTATTAACCACATCACTACAGCTAGCAGCTATCCTTTAGCTTAGCGTGTACGCCGCTCACTCACCGCGCTTCATTACTGGATCTACATTAGAGCTGGTTCTAGATTAGAGCTGGTTCTAGATTAGAGCTGGTTCTAGATTAGAGCTGGTTCTAGATTAGATCTGGTTCTAGATTAGAGCTGGTTCTAGATTAGATCTGGATCTAGATTAGAGCTGGTTCTAGATTAGATCTGGTTCTACAGGAGAACGGTATCTTACACGTTGGTGTGGAGCTGGAACTCGTCGGTTTTGTATCCCACAGCGAAGTTGCTCTGAGTGACCCGGTTCTTTCCCGCCTCAAACGTCATCTGGTACCCGGCGAGCCACCCCTCGTACCCCACCACCACCGCGCCGTGCACCGCGGTGCCGTTAATATCGTAATCCACGTCACAGCCCAGATTAATGTGCTCCCGCTTATACCCCGACTTTATCTTCCCGCTCTTCTTCCTGTGTGGAGAAATCACAGAAACTCTTCAGTCCAGAGACGAACTCTTCCCAATATAAATCTGATAAATCAACACATAAAATCATGTATTTTATCAGGCTAGGCTAAATTAAACAAAACAATACAAATTTAATGGTATAAGCAAAAGGAAAAAAACAATATAAGATTTAATTAAGAATAAATAAAATAATTCAGAATAAATAGGATAAGTGGACAGGCTAAAATGTAAAGCAGTAAAATAGAGAAAATTATTAAAATAAAAAATATTAGAATTATTAGAATTTTTATTACAATAAGAAAAATTCAACAGGCTGTGTGAAGGTGGTTAGTAACTAAAAGTTTAAATTAAACAATGCAGTTAAATTTTAACACTTGACGTTACACTATTTTACTCTGGTGAATTCACTGTGTGCTGCTGAAACTGTTTATACTTTATACAAAACTTATTTCTATAGTTATTTCAATACAGAAATTTTATCTACTGTTTAAATAAAACAAAATGCCACAAATATTGTGTATAATGTGTGTGTGATGTTTCCTTTGTGATGTTTTGTGTTTGATGAATCGTGTATGTTATATGTGTGTGTGATGTTTTGTGTGTGTGTGATGTTTTGTGTGTGTGTGTGTGATGTTTCGTGTGTGTGATGTTTCCCGTGTGTGTGTGATATGTTTTGTGTGTGTGATGTTTCGTGTGTGTGATGTTTCCCGTGTGTGTGTGTGATGTTTCGTGTGTGTGATGTTTCGTGTGTGTGATGTTTCCCGTGTGTGTGTGATGTTTCGTGTGTGTGATGTTTCCCGTGTGTGTGTGTGATGTTTTGTGTGTGTGATGTTTCCCGTGTGTGTGTGTGATGTTTCGTGTGTGTGATGTTTCCCGTGTGTGTGTGTGATGTTTTGTGTGTGTGTGTGATGTTTCGTGTGTGTGATGTTTTGTGTGTGTGTGATGTTTCCCGTGTGTGTGTGTGATGTTTCCCGTGTGTGTGTGTGATGTTTCCCGTGTGTGTGTGTGATGTTTTGTGTGTGATGTTTTGTGTGTGTGTGATGTTTCCCGTGTGTGTGTGTGATGTTTTGTGTGTGTGATGTCTCGTACCCCGTGTTTGGAGAGAAGGAGGAATCGAACGTCAGCTTGAGTCCTTTAGCGAGCTGAACACAGAGAATAAATCAGTCTGAGAGAAACTGAGACACTCTTCCTCTGATCTTATAGGAATTCTACACTTTATTAATATAATAACTGTAATAATTCACCTCAGCTGATCTGCAGAATTATGTTTCATTTTTGTTTTTCAGTAACAGCAAATCAGCATAAACAGGCAAATAAGCAACGAAGTTCGACGAAACTGAGTAAAAATCTTAAAATTAGTACTAAACTTAATTTTAAAGAGAATATCAGAGGATCTCCTGCACTGAGTTTTAGGAGGTTGATCTGAATGTAGTTCTAAATATGTAATTAATACAATACTACAATATGATCTCAGCTCCAGAACTACTGATTATTGATTATTGATGATCAGATTAACGCTGTGCTCCTCTCACCTGGTCCTCCAGAGTGATCTCCGTCCCCAGGGTGTTGTCAGTGTTCCACTTCTCAGTGAAGGTCAGTCCGTGTTCAGCCCATTTATACTTGGTCTCCAGAGCTCCAGACACCTTACTGGTCTCAGTGTTCGCAGATCCTGCACTTTTAAATTCCTACAGACAGGAAACACAAGCTTCATAAACTCCATAAACTCAAATGCCTGTTACAAATCTGATAAAATTAGTGTATTGTTTAATATCTCAGTTAGGGTGTTCCATATCATATTGTATGCAACAGTAAAATTACATTTTATTTTTATTTTTATTTAATTGTTTTGTTATATTGCCAAGAGTATCGTTATCATGAAGATACCATGAAAAAGTTTCATGTTTTATTGATGGAACTGATGTACAGCATGGGTTAAGTGCTCACAGCCTGTATAATAGAAGCACTCACAAAAAACCCAAGGGAACGTCTAAGCAACTAAAGGCTCCCATTGGCTAATGCTAATGTTCATGAATGAGAAAAACTCTATGGCAGGGCCTTATGCCATCTGTGAAACATGGTGGTGGTAGGCATCATTATTCTCCAGGGCAGCCTGTCATCACTGATTAATCACTGAATTCTGAATTATATCAGCAAATTCTAAAGGAGAATATAAGGACATATAAACTATCAGACTAAGTATTAGACTAATGATTTCTTACCAATCCATTTTCTGACTTTGTTTTCAAATCCAGCTTAATCAGACCAAAACCTTAAAGAGATAAACATTAATACATTAATTACAAACAACATTTCCATCTTTAACCCATTTAACTGCACAGATCTACAGCTTTTAACATTTTTTTTTTTTTATAATTACAGTTACAATACAGAAAACTCACGGTTCACTTCACAGCACAGCTTTGATTCATTAACTCAATAAAAACAGGATTAAACCTAGTAGAATTGCATTTAATTTGAACAGACAGTTGTGAAAGTTATAGTTTGTGTTATATAGAGCCGTATATCACTCTGTAGTTAGTGCAGAGTACATTTTAAAACACTGGTACATCATCCTCAACCAATACAACTAAAATTAAATAAACTATAAGTGGGTTATAAAATGGTTATCATTATGTTCTCTGTAGGTGAAAGCAGTGTGTAAATCGAGTAGCCACTCCCATCTCTGTCACTTATACTGAGATACGTTTGTGTGTGAAGTGTGAATTTGTTTTTATTTACTTTTACAAAATAGCAAAAATACATGACTCCCCATCCTCCCCTCCCCAGGTAAACAATAATAAATAATCTGTCCAAACAGGGCTGAAGGAGGAGTTTGGAGGTGTGTTTAAACATGTTGTAGAAGATCAGCTCCCAACTCAACCAACAATCCAACCAATCATCTAAACCCAATTCCTACCATATCCTTTAGTGAAGACGTCCTTAGCAGACTTTCCCAGGTCAACGTATGTCGGTGGAACAGCCATGATCTGCAGGAGAACACAGAATTATACTTTACTGAGAGGAACCGCAGAACTGAACCGGAACCGACCCGGTGTGAACTGAAGTGGAGGAGACAGCGCTGTGGAATGTGTGCTGTTATAATAACTGGAGGATTATGGGAACAGTAAATGGTCACTGGGGCGCATCAGAACATGGATCCATAGAGAAACCATCTGACCATCTGCTCTCCTTTCAGCCAATTAGACCCATTCTCACAACAGAGCAACAAACTACAGCTCACTCTCAACACAATCTAAACCACACTGCTGTCAGTTCTTACCTGAGAACCAGTTTAAAAAAGCTAACCCGACCAGAAATCACTGAATCACCAGCATAGAACCTCCCCATAGAACCGCATGCGGCACCATCACTGACTGATCTGATCCGACAACCCTGAGCTCCTGACCTGTACTCCAGTAGTAGTGAGCTAATCACGTCACCACGCTTTCATTAAGCTTTAAGAGTTAAGCATATGCTAATCTATTCCCATTCTGCACGGAGTTAACGCTTCACATAAACAACATTTAAAAACCTCCATGTTTAAAATGCTTTCCTGTAAATGGATCTTCATTCAGATTAAATCCAAATGCTGTGCAGTTTAAGACTAGGCCTAACCCCTGTCTGACAAACTCCTCCTTTTGAGTTAAAACTCAACTACATGGATATTTAAATAAGAGAATGGACTGCTCCTCTAATTTAATTTCTAGCAAATTAATAAAAAATAAAACAAAATATTTAGAAATGGATCAATCCATGTTTTGCGTTCAGGGGATAAATGTGTGTGTAAATTGTTTTATTTTTAGAATTATATTTTATAATTATATCATATATATACGAATATTTAAGAATAAGTAGTTTATTAAAAGCAGGAGGAGAGAGCCGGGTGTTCTGTCGAGTTGTGCTACCCATCGATACGTGCTTCCTAAAGGCACTGCGCATGCGCTGACCTACACTTTTTAATTATTTAGTTTTTTTACAATAAATTTGTTAAAATCCGGTCTCACTGTCACTGCTAAAAAAAGTGTACTATAAAAATGGAAACTAATAATAATAAAAATTACAAATATTATTTAAAAAAATCCAAAAGCAGTATGACCTCTCATTTCCATATCTTTACCATGATACAGTGATTTATGCTATCCAAATACGGTAACGCTACATGCACTGGGACTTCTAGCGGGAACATGCTCTAATATGGAGCTTTTTTTTAGTATTTTTAGAGTTAAATAAGTCTAAAAACACACTAGAGAAGCACAGTTTAAACACAGGCCTGTGTTCAGATCCGGAGTGTGAAGGTGAAGCTGGGAGAGGAGGGTTAGATTTAGCCCGAGTTTAACAGCAGCAGCAGCAGATCTACAGCTTTACTACAGCAGGGTTTATACTCTCAACCTGTATTATATATTAATTATATAAATGAATCTATACACTAATCTATACACTAGAAGAAAGAATAAACTGAGCTGATGCAACACAGCAGTGTGTACAGCCTTCACAATGTCAAGGAGAAAGACCCCCCCCCCCCCCCCCTTACACTCACACACACAGACACACACACACACACACACACACACACTCTCTCTCTCTCTCTCTCTCTCTCTCTCTCCTTCACACACACTCATCCATCCCCGAGTCTCTTCTCTAAATATCGCGGTGTGTGATGAAGGTTACTGAGGGCGGGCAGATCCGCAGCATCACCCCGCTCCCTGCCTGCTCCCTGCCCGCTGGGCTCCGTTAGCCACAGCCGCTAGTTAGAGATGAGTGATCCAGCTCCACAAAGTAAAAATCCACCCAGGTTTCTGGTTCAGTAGATCAGTGGTGAGCTGCAGTAAAAGATCCCGGGGTGGATTTTTACTTTGTGGAGCGGAATTACAGACCTGTGCTACCCGGGTAGCTGAGCTGCGGTCAGGGTCCGGCCTGGAGCAGAAAGACCGCGGGGATGAACGCAGAGGAGGAGACCCACCCAATCCCTCCCCGCGGTCTCACCGCCCAAACCCGGGCATCCCCGGGCTGCAGCACCGCGCTACCAGGCCGCGGACCCGCCTGGCTGCACATCACCCCGCCGCCACCGACAGCTTCAGCCCCGCGCTGCGGCCGCGGTTTCCCGCTAAACCCCGCGGAGCGCAGCCGGGCTGCGGGCAGTGCGGTCTAACAGCGCCGTGTAACCGGTAACAACCATAAACCTGGAGCTGGAGCTTACCGCAGATACAGCCTCTCCGCCCGGCCTGCAGTCTTCAGTCAGGAGAGGAGGATGGGGGGAGGAGACAGAGAGAGAGAGATGGAGGGAGGAGGAGGAGAGGAGAGGTCACGCTGTCCGCGTAACAACATCTGCAGCACCGCCACAGACCTTCTACCCAGGAGAATCCCCATCTCCATCCATCACTCTGTAAATAGAAGTATAGATACTAAAGTTTAATCAAATACTGCTGTAGAAGTTGAAGAATCAACTCAAGTTTTTTACTCTTTAAGTAAAAGTGTAAAAGTACTGGATTCAAAAACTGTGTGCAGGTGTGATGGATCACAGTTAAACCAATAGGGAGTGGGAATGGTATATGTTTATATTTCTCTACATCCAATCAGAATCAGATTCACTCTATCTGGATGGAGAGATTTATCTGGATAGGAGTTTTATTGAATGATGAGAAGCCGGAATGAAAACCAGCTGAAATGAAACAGGAGTAACGAGGCTGTTTTTTAAAATGTAAGAAGTAGAAAGTTCAGATAATTGTGTGAAAATGTAAAATAATTACGGCAGTAAAGTATAGATAACCTACTTTTATACTATACAGAGTATAAATGAATGGGTTCATATGGAGCATTACAGAAAAATCACAGTTTATAAATGTTTGATCATTTTTATAATGAAAAACACGTTTCCTCACCACAGAACTGCATCACATGTTTTATTGCACACATTTTTAAAGCTTTTAAACTTTTTTAAAAGCTCTGTCTGTATTTCCAGCTTAAACTTACCAACCAATCAGCTCACAGTAGCAGTAATGCAGCATCTTTACTGAAACCTGTTCACTGTAGAGAAATGTAATATACAGGTAATTTTCTTTGCTTTTTGGTCAAATTAAAGGAATATTCTGGAGTATTGGACATTATATTTAATTTGAGTTTTATTCGTTTGGCTCCATTCACCCTATTCATTGAGCACTCCCTCGCGGGCGCCCCCTGGCGGCTATGTGGGCAGATTTCTGATATAACGGCGGAGGAAGGAAGTAGGCGGGGTCTTCAGCTTTGGTCCCGCCCCGCCTCTTACGCTATTTGTGCAGCGCATGCGCGGTTGAGGTGAGATTTAGTCATGTCTCGCGGAAAATCTCGGAACTGTAACCATAGCGACATCATATATAACATCCGAAAGAGTTTAATGCATTATTTACCGAATTAATACAAAACATTAAACACATTATAACCAGTGGGGCTTCAGACAGAAAACTGACCAATAATCAATAAATCAATCAACCATTAATTTAACTAAGAAATACATTGAGGGCAACCCTCATTTTCAGTGTAGCGAGCATTTACAAATACAGGGGATTCACATGACCAAAAAATAATAATCATTTGTGAATAAAACAGTGAATAAAAGATAAAAAAAAAAAATAAAAAAGATTGAAAGAAGATAAGATTAACACAACAAAAAACTGTTACAATTAAGTTAAAAGTAACTTTGACACATATTATACAGCAGTGTACATATTTATCTGTAAGTTACTTTATACTGTACTTTATATTTAATTTATACTGTGCAGGTTGTGTGAACTTTATCCACGAGTTTATTATAAATTCCTTTAATTCTTTAATAAAATAATTTTGCCTCTTTATTCACTACAGTAAGATATATAGGTTACAGCTCCAGAAACAATAAGAGATTCCTTTAAAATGATCACGGGTAAATGTTTAAGTAAAATGAACATTGTTGTTATATTCAATAAACTACGGACAACATTTCTCCCAAATTCCAAATAAAATATTGTTATTTAAATTAGGGGAAAGATGCAGAGCTTTCAGACCTCAAATAATGCAAATAAAACAAGTTCATATTTATTTAGAAACAACAACACTAATGTCTTAAAAGTTCAGAAATCAATATTTGATGGAATAACAGATTTTTAATGATAGCCTTGGCATGAGTCTTGGGATCATGTTTGGTTTGTGTAAAAGGTTAGGCACTAGGCAGTTAAGTTTGGTTTGATTGCTTGTGATCATCCATCTTCCTTCTGATTACATTCCTTTAATTTTCAATAAAGTTCTAAAATTTAATTTAAAAATAATCTTAATAAATTGTCTTGCTTGCTCACAATATATGCTTACCATATATTGTAATATATATTCAGTTCTAACCCCTGTATTATAATGTGACTGTTGCACAACCGGAACGATTCAATGCAATAACGATGCTGAAATTATATATTGTGCTGCTATAAATAAAGGTATATTTCTATTTTATCTGTAGCAGCCGTACAGGATTGAGTACTGTTGTAAAATGATGTACTTTGTGTACTGTATCACCACTGACTCTCTGCTGTACACTGATTATAAAGTAAATTTAGTAAATTTGTGTTTTATCTTTGATTTATTCTTTAATGGTTTATACATAAATCAGTAAAGAATAAAGATTAAGGATTTAAGAGTTCAGTAATGGACAGTTATGAAGTTAATGTGATTGGTTCCTGTACGGTTACTTTAGCTCCACTAAATTTCAAACTCTTATCATTTAAAAAACGTTTCTTTTGGTTTATGTGTTTATAAAGGGCAGATTAGTGAAGTGCAGGATTAGCTTTACTGTGTGTTAAATCCCCTCAGGAGACTCATGGTCACTGTAGAGGAGCTGCAGAGATCCACAGCTCGCAGTTTAGGAACTTCTAATTTGGGAAGAAATGATAAACAGATGAGAAAAGAAACAGAAAAAACTATAAACTGATTTTTCTCATCTTCACAAGAGATTTGATGATGATGTATTTATTATTTTAAAGATGATGTGTGTTTTCTTAGTATTGTGCGTGAAGAGTTCAGTGTATGTGTAGTGTGTGTGTGTGTATTGTGTGTGTATGTATTGTGTGTGTGTGTGTATTGTGTGTGTATGTATTGTGTGTATTGTGTGTGTATGTATTGTGAATGTATTGTGTGTATTGTGTGTGTGTGTGTATTGTGTGTGTATGTATTGTGTGTATTGTGTGTGTGTGTATAGTGTGTGTATGTATTGTGTGTGTGTATTGTGTGTGTATGTATTGTGTGTGTGTGTGTGTGTGTGTGTTTGCTGTGCTGTAATGTGTGTAAGGCTGCAGGTGTGTGTTGTTGTAATGAGGCGGGTTGGCCGGAGGGTGGCGCTGTGTGACTCTCAGAGCTGCAGAAACATCAGCGCATTAAATTCAGAATCTTTAAAGGTTTTATTTGTTTTAAATGTATTTTTTTAGTTATTTTTCCGAACTCACTTCCTCTCCGCATCTTTTACAGCATAGTTATAATTATATATAACGCATTATAAATAATTGTATTATGTTTACTCAGTGTTTTGTTTATTAAATATAAGTGTAATGTTTTTAATAATTTTATAAACGGGTAATATGTTACTTAAATAAACATCACTTTATTATTTCCTTTTTATGCTGGAATTATAAAGTCTGTTTTACACTGAATACGAAACATATGCAGTAGCTGAATAAGTGAAATTTACTTTTGATATGAATTGCATTAAAACATTCAGTAATTTTACAATATTAAAACACTATAGAGTAATCTCTTATACCTTAATACATACTGGATGGATTTCCCTTTAATCACCACTAGAGTTTAGTACTTTTTAAATACTGTATTAAAAAAATTAAATTCTGCATAAACATTAAAAAAGCTGCACATGCTAATTTACTTAATTACTAAAATAAATTTACATTTAAAAACAATACATTAACTATAAAAATCAGAAACTTTAAAGCTGTAAAAATTACATTTACTAATTATCTTAAATTTAATGTCCTGTTTTTTCCTTATTAAATTATTAAAGCTGAATAGTGCTTCAATTTTTAACTAAAACTAAAATTAAGGTTTTAATATTTTACATTTCTTTGTAATTTTTGCCCACATGCTAAATAATTAAAGATGAATATGTGTATGTATTATTTCTGTGTATTTTTTATTTTGTGTAATCTGTTTAGTGGTTGTATTTTGTTTAGTTTGTGTATTTTTTTGTTTGTGTATTTTGTTTAGTTTGTGTGATTTAGTTTGGTTTGTGTAATTTGTGTAGTTTTCTTTAGTTTGTGTATTTTGTGTATTTTGTTTAGTTTGTGTAGTTTATGTATTTGTTAGCAGCACTGGGCTGTTTTTTGTTTTTTTTTATCATAAGTTTTAACAAAAATATTTTTATTAGATAAATCAAATAAAATAATTAATTATTAAAACAATACATTATGGCATAATTTGTAATACAAATACAAAATAAATATAGGGTTAATCTGCTATTATGATGGGTTTTTTTCAGATATATCAGTAATTACTCTATATATTATTTGTTTTTATTATTAATATATATATATATATATATATAATAAAACAAATAATATATATATATATATATTATATATATATTATTATATATTTTTTTGTTGTTGTTTTTTTGTTTGTTTATTAAAGTGTTTATTAAAGTTGTGAATATATATTGTGATAAATCTTCTGTAGATTCAGCCAAACACATATTTACTCTCCTCCAGTTATATCTGCATCTTCCTTTCATCCTGTAACATCAAAGCTAAACAGCACACTTCAAACAGCCTCAGCAACAGCCAATCACATTCACCAACAACACACAACAGCCAATCACATTCACCAACAACACACAACAGCCAATCACATTCACCAACAACACACAACAGCCAATCACATTCTCATACAACAATCTACATTTACTGTCCACTTTTCATTGTTCACTCTTCATTATTTGCTGTTCACTCTTTTCCTCATCACGTCTTTTCTTGTTTAGTATTTTGATTAAATGAGATAATACAGTATTTATTAATATTATAGTTTAATTGAACTACACTGAACAGATCACAGCTCTACAGTAATTATCTGATTATAATAAACCTGCAGTTTCAGGGAGTTTTTAGACCAAAACATTCTATTAAAGATTTTTCACAAAAAGCAAAAGATAATTTAAATTTTATGAAACAACTTTAATATATTATTTCTATAATATAATACTTTAAACTCTAAGATTTACTTTAAATACTAAGATTTGTTTAAGACCATCAAATTTAGATTTTAGATCAAAGTTCAATGTTAAAATTATGCACATATATATATTTTGGTTTATTTGTATTATATGTAAGAATTTTTTATTAAATGTAAATCTTGTTTCTGTTGGTTTTCTATAGTCTGTCCTGTGTTCTTAAAAAGAGAGCACCTAAAAATGATGAGTTGCTCTGATTTTACCAAATTGAAAACCTCTGGAATATAATCAAGAGGAAGATGGATGATCACAAACCATCAAACCACCAAACTGAACTGCTTGAATTTTTACACCAGGAGTAAAGCAGCATAAAGTTATCCAAAAGCAGTGTGTAAGACTGGTGGAGGAGAACATGATGCCAAGATGCATGAAAAAAACTGTGATTAAAAACCAGGGTTATTCCACCAAATATTGATTATTTCTGAACTCTTAAAACTTTATGAATATGAACTTGTTTTCTTTGCATTATTTGAGGTCTGAAAGCTCTGCATCTTTTTTGTTATTTCAGCCATTTCTCATTTTCTGTAAATAAATGCTCTAAATGAGAATATTTTTATTTGTAATTTGGGAGAAATGTTGTCTGTAGTTTATAGAATAAAACAACAATGTTCATTTTACTCAAACATAAACCTATAAATAGCAGAATCAGAGAAACTGATTCAGAAACTGAAGTGATCTCTTCATTTTTCTCCAGAGCTGAATTTATGTTGATAATTTAATCTCATGTAAATCACTTGTTTCATGCATTTATTTAATGTAGAGCTCATTATATGGAGAATTTATGGAAGTGTTTATATGAGGTGTGTTTTTTTGTAAAATATTAACTCTACCAATATAATGTACAACCCACAAACATAAATACACATATATAAATGTAGGATTTATCACTACAAAGTGAAAACTATTTTACATAAATGCATATAAAAATTCAAATCCTCTAAACATCTAGAATAAATAGATTTTAACAGTTTTTATAACTGTGGCTGTAATGTTAAATCCTCTGATCTCCTGTTTGTTTAAATGTATTCTGATTTTGTTTTATTTGTTTAATATTTTAATCTGTATTTATTAAATATCTGTTTCTGAGGTGAACAGTAGTGATCATGATGAGAAGCTGAAAATAAAAAGCTCTTCATTTATAAACCTTTTTACAAACTTTTTCTATTATTTATTCCTTAACATGCTAAAATATTATACTTTATAATAAAAGTAAGTATTTATTGATCTGCTTATTGATTGTGTCAGTAATAAATTGTATTAGCTGTTCTGTGTTAATTAATATATTTCTCTACAGACATTAATGAACTAATGATCTTCACAGCGTCTTATAATCACACTAAAACTGCAGCTGTAGATTTTATTTTTGTTGCATGTAATTTATGTGATGACTGTTTTATATATATATATATATAAATATGTCTTTTCTGTGTTTGTTTTTATTTGAGTATTTTTGGGTGGAACTGAGTGTGAAAATGATCTTTATGAATTTCTGAAGGTTTATTGGAAATTCTTGTTATTTCTAAGAATGTTCTTAAGTATGAAGTTTTTATTCTAAAGAACATTTTAGGAAAGGCACCAGTTGATTGGCTGATTAGTTTAAGTCTGATTCCAGCAAAAATATCAGCCAGCCTTTATCTACAACCTGTTTCTTAATAAAACTCTGATAAATTTGATTTATTATGATTTTGAGTTTTAGAGTTTAATATTCTGCACATTAGCTGGTTGTATTAATATATTCATATATTTGCTGTGTGTTTGGGAGCTTCATCATTCAGTAACTATAAAACTGATTACATTTATTTTATTATTATTACTACATTTACAACAATAAATACAAATTAATTTCTAAATTTCTTTAAAATAATCTCTGATTTGGTTTTAGCTTTCTCTCTTATTTGAACCGTATCAAAATTAAATTTTCCCCTCAGTGTGAACCTGAGCTTATATAGAGAACTCATATATAAAAATAGTTCAGTTTTGTTTGAGAATTACAATTACTGTAGTTTCATATTTTGTCTGAATAAATTCTTATTTATTTTAATTAATTTCACTTTGATATTAAACAGAACAGAGTTATGTGTTCAGGATGAATAAATAAAAAGTGTTAAATAATCAGAATGTTTATTAATTAATTAATTTTTATTACAGTGTTCAGTGTTTTGAGGAGACAGTGTGAGGACTGAACGAGGATGTTTTGTGATGTATTTATTATATTTCTGTTGTATATTAGTTTATATATGTAATGTAAGGTAAGGTATTTGTACAGGTGGAGCTGCAGGTGAGTCTGTACAGAGGAAGTGATGTCACGGCGCGGCGGCACGGCTCTTACCTCAGCTCGGCTCAAAACGTCACCAGGATTGTTTTGACATTAAAGGAGCAGGAGAGAGAGAAGCTCATTTCCTGTCTGAATCTGGTAAAAACCGGAAGGTGTGAGAAATGTCAGGCGTTTGTGGTCAGAGCTTTTCTTTTTTAGTCTCAGAGACGCACCGCCGACTCTTCTCTTCTTTTGTTTAGTTTTCAGCGAGAGACAAAAGATCTTTATCTCCAGAATATGATGAAATGTTCATTCGATTCTGCTGAACTCTGAGATAAAACACAGATAAACTGCAGCTCTGAGTAAAAACCTGCTGTCAGAGCAGCAAAAATCCACAGTTACAGAATCAAGCTTCAATTTTCAGTTTATTCTGTGCAGATAAACACGTTTCTGCTGCTGAAGCTCTAAAGACGTGAATTATCTTTACTTACTGATTTGTAATGTTTATTAGTGATAAATATTTAAATAATATAAATAAATTCAGCAAGAATCTGTTCTTGAACGCGTTCTCCTCTGATACTCAGCATCGTTTCTGACGTTTATTTTAAGCTCAGTTTAGCAGCAACCAGATCAGGAAAACATGTGACTTTTTCAACCACTTTTTCCACCACCATCTCTGAGCACTTTCATTTTGTTATTCTGTTTTGTTCACAACAAAAATAATACCGTATCTCGCTGATGATCCTCCATAGACTCATTGGTGTCGTAAACATCCTTTATATATTTATATTCTATATTCACTCGTTTTAATTTAACTTCAATGCCAGTCAGTATAGAATTATTTATTCCATGTAATTTTAAAATGTTCTGTTGGTTCAGTCATCAATAAACATAAAAATCTAAAAATCTTCAGATATATGTAAGTAAAATAAATATATTTTTTTTATATTTTATCATTTATATGCATTTACACAGATAATATTAATATGTGGACACAAAAGAAAACTAAGAAAGCTCCACATTAATCTCCTGATCTAAAGCTGATGAACTGAGATTAAGGTGATTTGAGGTGATTTAATTGGGATGAGCTGGAGCTTCACAGCGTGAAGGAAAAGCAGCAGCTGTTGTTCAGCACCTCCAGAAACTCCTTCCTTCAAGATGCTGAGAAAACTATTCCAGGAGACTCTAAAGTAGAAAACAGGTTCTGGTTTATTATTAATGATAATAATAATTCTGCATTTGTTCCTGCAGAGCTTTAATATAGTCTTTAATATTAAATTTACAATG
Organism: Astyanax mexicanus; assembly: GCF_023375975.1. Lineage (NCBI taxonomy): Eukaryota > Metazoa > Chordata > Actinopteri > Characiformes > Acestrorhamphidae > Astyanax > Astyanax mexicanus. The sequence goes on from NC_064424.1 coordinate 47,964,411, forward strand.
TAAAAACTCTGAGTAAGAGAGAAGCGGTGTGTCCAAGCTTTTGACTGGTCCTGTATTTATAAGTACTGGATCAGTGATGCCAGTCCCTTTATTTCTGCTATAGACTGAAAACATTTGATTTGTCACTAAAACAACATTTATTTCCATGTATTTACATCTAAATCTGATACACATTTTATCTGAACCCATCCTGCACAAGCTGCATCACGAGGCTCGTTATTATCCTGCTGAGAAGAGTTTGTTGAACACGTCCAGGTAGCTGCACCGTTACAATAGCAATCCACCAAAGACAGAGCTCACCTGATCTACTCTTAAAGAGAATGATGAGCTGTTAAAGAGACACTCTGATTGGTTTATTATTTCACGTTACGCCAAAAATGAACCACACCCATCATTAATTAAGATAACAAGTGCATTCCTTTTGCATATTTTGAGCTGTGCAATGTGTACTTTTCCCGTCGATACGATAGCAAAGACTGGCAGCTCACCTATAGATCACTAATGTAGGTTCAACTTACAGTAAAGTTTGAACATTTTGCAAACTTAGGTTATATAGTCAGGCCAACTTTTTAAAAGAGACATATTACAGTTTAAATCTAAATTCTAAACTATATTGAAATGATAAATTATATTATATTATAATTAATATTATTATATTATATAGTTTTTACAGCGTGTTTAAAGACAGTTAGTCAAAATCACTTTATAAACTTTTGTAGTGTCTGTAATTTTTGAGGGGAGGAGGTGAGGGTGTGGTGAGGAGCTGCAGTATGAAGGTGATGAACAGAAGAAGGCGAGAGAGAGAGAGAGAGAGAGCAGTGTGGAGGTGATGTTACTGTTGTGGTTTAGTGTTTAGTGAAAGTTTCTGCACCAGTAGATCAGACTGGGAACTCGACACTTTCCACTGCAGCAGCTTCAGCGTCTGCACTTTCATCTGAGCGCAGCCGCAGATCCTGCACTGCTGCTCATAACTGCCGCATTACTGCAGGCAGGAAGCGCTCAGTGCCAGGTAACCGTCTCCACCAGACGCAGAGTGGAGGTCTTCACCACCCACACACACTCTCACACTTTCCACACACACACACACAATATACACACACACACGATATACACACACACATACTATACACACACACACACACACGAACAGAGGTGTGAAGTAATAAAGCGTAAATACTTTGTTACGTTATTTACAGTTTTTTACAGCTGTTTACACACATTTTCCGAGCTCTGTGTCTATTTTTCAAAACTCTACACACAAAACCCACAATCGCTCACACAAAATGCCTCAAATCTCCAGCAAAATGACACACAACATTCAAAATGTCATCAACACATCTCAAAAGCAAGCACTGACCTCACACTGCCAACACCTTTCTCATAATATGACATTTTGGATTCATGGTGTGCACACTGTTGATCAAAACCTAAAGCTCTTCTTTCATTCATGGGATTCTGTGTTTATTTCCATACAAAAGTACAGAGAGAAGGTGAAATACTCACAACACATAAACAGTTTTCAAACCCAAAATATTTATTTTTTCCAAATCAGTGTTCGGATTATGGCTGCCACCGTGAATCGACCTGCAGTCCAGCCTCTCTCATGATCAACCCATGTAGCCCTAGTCTCATCTGAGACAGCTCTCCTTGCTTCCCTTCTTTGCCCTTGTCCTCTTCCCTGTCCAACTCGTCCTCTTCCTCCCCTGTCCAACTCCTCCTCCTCGAACCCGAACTCCTCATGGACGTCCTCTGCCTCTACCAACTCTCCCGGCTCTTCGTTCTCATTCATGTTTCAAAACAGACATCTTGATATTTGACCTATTTATAGGCATATACTTTGTTTGATCTTTGTGTGTTAGGTAGAAACTTGTGTGTAGACTTTTGCAAAATGTGTGTTTGGAAATTGAAAACTGAGTGAGACACTGAGAATTAGTGTGTGGTTTTGCAGATTTGGTGTGGGGTTATGGTGTTTGAAGGGCACTATAGCACCCCACCCTATACATTATACATAAATACAAATATATGTATGTTTGCATTATTTTGAAAAGCATAAACAAACAAGAAGATGAAGTCAGTTGTATTTTAATCCCCAGTAGTGATTTCTCTTACATAAATACTGAAGTGCAGGTATAATATCTGTGATCTCAGTTAGTAAACCTGTAGATTGACTATAGGAGAGTGATGCAGCAGCAGATCAGGAATCTCACAGAACTGGAATTCTTTACTGAGGCAGAATTGAGTGAAAATTACCCAAAACAACAACTGGAGGACTTTTAGCTGCAATCAGAGACGTTTACAGGCTGTAATCTCTCCCAGAGGGCCTGACCACACAACCTGCACTAACACCTGATCTGTGCCTTTATTTTATTTGATTTGTAATTTTTAAACTGTACAAAATAATACAGTTAAATTATAAATTAAAGAAATTTGTTAACTTCATACTTTTCTAACTTTTAAACTAATCTTTTTACAGGCCACAATTTTTATTTTTAGTGTTACTGCAAAGAAGTCACTCATAAAAGAAGGTTTTTTAAATTCTGGTATGTTATATATTTACTGTAGTAACTGATAAAGTGATATATGCTGATTATAAACTCTGGCATCTCTCAAACAGAAGAGCTTCAACCATCATGTTCTTCTTAAAATCTGCATTTTATCCTCTGAATCCGGCCGCTCTCCCTCCTTCAGTCCTGCTTCCATGCCCTGGGTTGCCAGGTATGGAGCACAGCAGCAGGTAAACACAGTGTACTGCAGTCTCAGCATCCTTCTAAAAAGAACACCAGTAAATATTGGCAATACATTTGATTGATAGATGGAGAAGCTTAGAGCCCAGAAGGACTACAAGACGGATGCTGAGCTGTTCATTTTTTCTACACTGTAAAAAGGATTATAAATGACTTGTGGTATGAAGCAGTTTACTCAGGTTAAACCAACTTTACAAAACCTGTTTATCCTTGATACATTATTTTTTTCCATGTGAAGTAAAATGTTTGAAGTTGTCTCTGTTTACAGTGGATCAAAAGTAAAATGTGTGAGTAAATTTGTAAGATTTGTTACGTTGCTAGATTGAGACCTTTAAGGATTTGGTACTTTCTCCAGTGCTAACTGCTAATGCTAACATTACCCTCACAGAGATAAAATATTTACAACACTAGCAGAGTAAAGAGGACTGGATATGTTAAGAGTAGGAGAGTAATTGTGCGATTAATTACAAACTGGTGTTGAATTGTTGTTTTAATGTTTGATTCTGTTGATCAAACTCCTCCTACAGAGAGAAACGAGCCACAGAACAGGTCTGATACTCAGTAATGTAGTAATGTTGTAATATGATAATATAATAATGTGGTATCACACACCCGATGAGTGATGTCACATCCTGTTTAAGCGGCGGAGCATCTGATGGCTCCTCTTCACACTAATAAACAGTTTTCCCCCCGAGTGCGGAGTTCAGAACATCAGTACAGTGGATTAATATAAATGTGGTGATCCGCCCGTCGCCATGCCTCAGCCTCCCTCTAATCTGCGGCGGCGGGGGGAAGCGCGAGGGTGAGAGGGATCTGAGTTATGGTTGAGTTATTATGTGAATTATGATGTGAGTTATGGTGTGAGTTGTGTGTGAGTTGTTTGGAGCGGGAGAATAATGTTTATTCCCAGCATTGATCCCCAGCAGGATGATGAATGGTGGGAAGGGCTGGATGGAAATGAAGGTTCGGCTCCTGTGTAAATTTATCCTCCGGTTCTCAGAGTTTAGATTTGCTGTCCTGGGAAAAAGACACGAGTCTGATCTTCCTGCTGCTTCATTCACTCCCAAATCACTTCTTATTACAACCAGATTTTATTCATACTTTTAGTTTACGGATCAAACCTAATCAAACTTACGTATTTCTGCACCCTGTATGATCGCTATCGCTATCTTACCCCCCACCACCAGTCTATTATCACTCCTTCCTCCTGTCTGGTTTAAACAGCAGCAGATCTTCTGAATATATCTACACTGATGGGCGTGGTGTTCTGGAAATGAGGTGTGTTCAGGTACATTTCTTTTTCTACGTTTTGCTTGGTAACAGAAAACACAGGAGCTCCACTGACTGATTTAAACCCTGACAACAGTCGACAGTCAAACGTCCATTGCTGTTCCAGTAAATTAGCTCCTGTTGGCTGTGCTCCTGGTTACTGTGTTCCTGTTAGCTGTGCTCCTGTTAGCTGTGCTCCTGTTAGCTGTGCTCCTGTTTACTGTGTTCCTGTTAGCTGTGCTCCTGTTAGCTGTGCTCCTGTTTACTGTGTTCCTGTTAGCTGTGCTTCTGTTAGCTGTGCTTCTTTTAGCTGTGCTCCTGTTAGCTGTGCTCCTGTTGGCTGTGCTCCTGTTTAATACATCATGAGATGTCGTATTAAAAGCTCCTGTAGGTGCTACATGTCAGTGTCCTAATACTTTTGGTTATATAATTTTCTGAGCAGCTTTTTACAGTTAGATTATATCTTCATTTTCAGTTTCAAAATATTAAAATATCAGAAGAAATGGGCCAGAAGCAGAAGTGTGAGCGCCCTGCGTGTGGATGGTCACTATTTACTAATCTCCCCTCCGGCCGTATCACAGCTCTTAAGCTCTTTCTGTTGCAGATAAGAGGATTTAAATTCCTGCTCTGGGGGATTTTCACACTTCTGCACTTTCTTACTGGGGTGTCTGGTTCTGTGAGATTCCTGAATCATCTGCTCTCAGATTTATTTCAGCCCTGTTACACTCAGCCCTGTCACACTCAGCCCTGTTACACTCAGCCCTGTCACACTCAGCCCTGTCACACTCAGCCCTGTCACACTCAGCCCTGTTACACTCAGCCCTGTCACACTCAGCCCTGTTACACTCAGCCCTGTCACACTCAGCCCTGTCACACTCAGCCCTGTTACACTCAGCCCTGTCACACTCAGCCCTGTCACACTCAGTCCTGTAACACTCAGTCCTGTAACACTCAGCCCTGTCACACTCAGCCATGTCACACTCAGCCCTGTCACACTCAGCCCTGTTACACTCAGCCCTGTCACACTCAGCCCTGTCACACTCATCCCTGTTACACTCAGCCCTGTCACACTCAGCCCTGTCACACTCAGTCCTGTAACACTCAGTCCTGTAACACTCAGCCCTGTCACACTCAGCCATGTCACACTCAGCCCTGTCACACTCAGCCCTGTTACACTCAGCCCTGTCACACTCAGCCCTGTCACACTCAGCCCTGTCACACTCAGCCCTGTTACACTCAGCCCTGTTACACTCAGCCCTGTCACACTCAGCCCTGTTACACTCAGCCCTGTCACACTCAGCCCTGTCACACTCAGCCCTGTCACGCTCAGCCCTGTTACACTCAGCCCTGTTACACTCAGCCCTGTCACACTCAGCCCTGTCACACTCAGCCCTGTTACGCTCAGCCCTGTCACACTCAGCCCTCTTATACTCAGCCCTGTTACACTCAGCCCTGTCACACTCAGCCCTGTTACACTCAGCCCTGTCACACTCAGCCCTGTCACACTCAGCCCTGTCACACTCAGCCCTGTCACATTCTCACACAGGCTGAAGGAGAATGTGTGTGTAAATATTGTGTTTAGTGAATATCTAATCAGATACAGACTTTATAACTAACCACACACACACACACACACACACACACTATACACACACACACACACACTATACACACACACACACACACACTATACACACACACACACACACACTATACACACACACACACACACACACACACTATACACACACACACACACTATACATACACACACACACACACACTCACACACACTATACACACACACACACTATACACACACTCACACACACACACACACACATACACTCTCACACACACACGCTCACACACACACACACTCACACACACAATCACACACACGCTCACACACACACTCACACACACACACTACACATCTATACTCAGTGTAAGTAAACTAATCTAATTTTTTATTTATATGATTTTCAGAAGCGCAGAACTGAGAAATATTAAATATATGCAAAAAACGGCTTATTATGAAAATGTTATTATTAATTATTCAGAGAGATTTATAAAAGAGACGCACAGACTGTACAGCATGTTCTACACGGTTCTACACGGTTCTGTGTGTACTGATATTGGTATAGTGTACTGGTATTTGTACTGGTATTGGTATAGTGTACTGGTATTGGTATAGTGTACTGGTATTGGTATAGTGTACTGGTATTGGTAGAGTGTACTGGTATTGGTAGAGTGTACTGGTATTGGTACTGGTATTGGTACTGGTATTGGTATAGTGTACTGGTATTGGTATAGTGTACTGGTATTGGTATAGTGTACTGGTATTTGTACTGGTATTGGTAGAGTGTACTGGTATTGGTATAGTGTACTGGTATTTGTACTGGTATTGGTATAGTGTACTGGTATTGGTAGAGTGTACTGGTATTGGTAGAGTGTACTGGTATTGGTAGAGTGTACTGGTATTGGTACTGGTATTGGTAGAGTGTACTGGTATTGGTAGAGTGTACTGGTATTTGTACTGGTATTGGTATAGTGTACTGGTATTGGTAGAGTGTACTGGTATTGGTAGAGTGTACTGGTATTGGTACTGGTATTGGTAGAGTGTACTGGTATTGGTAGAGTGTACTGGTATTGGTACTGGTATTGGTAGAGTGTACTGGTATTGGTACTGGTATTGGTAGAGTGTACTGGTATTGGTAGAGTGTACTGGTATTGGTAGAGTGTACTGGTATTGGTACTGGTATTGGTAGAGTGTACTGGTATTGGTAGAGTGTACTGGTATTGGTACTGGTATTGGTAGAGTGTACTGGTATTGGTAGAGTGTACTGGTATTGGTACTGGTATTGGTAGAGTGTACTGGTATTGGTACTGGTATTGGTAGAGTGTACTGGTATTGGTAGAGTGTACTGGTATTGGTACTGGTATTGGTAGAGTGTACTGGTATTGGTAGAGTGTACTGGTATTGGTACTGGTATTGGTAGAGTGTACTGGTATTGGTAGAGTGTACTGGTATTGGTACTGGTATTGGTAGAGTGTACTGGTATTGGTACTGGTATTGGTAGAGTGTACTGGTATTTGTAGAGTGTACTGGTATTGGTAGAGTGTACTGGTATTGGTAGAGTGTACTGGTATTGGTACTGGTATTGGTAGAGTGTACTGGTATTGGTAGAGTGTACTGGTATTGGTAGAGTGTACTGGTATTGGTAGAGTGTACTGGTATTGGTACTGGTATTGGTAGAGTGTACTGGTATTGGTACTGGTATTGGTAGAGTGTACTGGTATTGGTACTGGTATTGGTAGAGTGTACTGGTATTGGTAGAGTGTACTGGTATTGGTAGAGTGTACTGGTATTGGTACTGGTATTGGTAGAGTGTACTGGTATTGGTAGAGTGTACTGGTATTGGTACTGGTATTGGTAGAGTGTACTGGTATTGGTAGAGTGTACTGGTATTGGTACTGGTATTGGTAGAGTGTACTGGTATTGGTAGAGTGTACTGGTATTGGTACTGGTATTGGTAGAGTGTACTGGTATTGGTAGAGTGTACTGGTATTGGTACTGGTATTGGTAGAGTGTACTGGTATTGGTAGAGTGTACTGGTATTGGTACTGGTATTGGTAGAGTGTACTGGTATTTGTACTGGTATTGGTAGAGTGTACTGGTATTTGTACTGGTATTGGTAGAGTGTACTGGTATTTGTACTGGTATTGGTAGAGTGTACTGGTATTTGTACTGGTATTGGTAGAGTGTACTGGTATTGGTAGAGTGTACTGGTATTTGTACTGGTATTGGTAGAGTGTACTGGTATTGGTAGAGTGTACTGGTATTTGTACTGGTATTGGTATAGTGTACTGGTATTTGTACTGGTATTGGTAGAGTGTACTGGTATTGGTAGAGTGTACTGGTATTTGTACTGGTATTGGTACAGTGTACTGGTATTGGTAGAGTGTACTGGTATTGGTAGAGTGTACTGGTATTGGTACTGGTATTGGTAGAGTGTACTGGTATTGGTATAGTGTACTGGTATTGGTAGAGTGTACTGGTATTGGTAGAGTGTACTGGTATTGGTAGAGTGTACTGGTATTGGTACTGGTATTGGTAGAGTGTACTGGTATTGGTAGAGTGTACTGGTATTGGTAGAGTGTACTGGTATTGGTACTGGTATTGGTAGAGTGTACTGGTATTGGTATAGTGTACAGGTATTGGTACTGGTATTGGTATAGTGTACTGGTATTGGTAGAGTGTACTGGTATTGGTAGAGTGTACTGGTATTGGTACTGGTATTGGTATAGTGTACTGGTATTGGTATAGTGTACAGGTATTGGTACTGGTATTGGTATAGTGTACTGGTATTGGTATAGTGTACTGGTATTGGTATAGTGTACTGGTATTGGTACTGGTATTGGTATAGTGTACTGGTATTGGTAGAGTGTACTGGTATTGGTAGAGAGTACTGGTGTGCTCCCCGGATGTACCTGTAGGGGGCGGTCTCAGGCAGATCAGCAGCTCCACTGTTTACAGGATTATACAGGATTATTCTCTGTTTCTGATCTGTTTATTTTAACCCTATTTTAATAAAGTAAATAGAATTTTATTTTACCTGTTGTTCTGTTTTATATCACAAACACTTCCTAATATTTATAGACTTTACAAAATAACTTTAAAATTTAGATTTGAGCCATAAAAAGAAAAAAACATTGATTGAATTTTGCCAAATCTGTGAGTAATCAAATATCCAGCCGGTATTCAGCTTTTTAAGGTTTTATTCCAGCTATTCAGTTTTAAACAGTTTAAAAATAATATAAATTTTTACAGAGGAATGGGAAAAATCTTCATTTTTAGTGAAAGTTAATGGAAAAAATAGAAAATATTACATGAATCTTTCTACTAAAATGAGTTTTTTGTGTGACAGTGATTATTTTACAGATTATTAAAATCTTCAGTTGATCTAATATCATGCTAAAGGGAGAAAGATTAAAATGGTTATAAACTCAGCTGCTACAAAACTGTCAAACAAAATAAAAAAGGAATCCAGGAAACACATTTTCTGTGTTAGAAAACATTATGTATTTAATGTGCAAAAAGTAATTATAAAAGTATTAATTTGTAAGTAATTTTGGATTAAATTTGAGATGTAACCCTAATAGGCCCTGTTATTATTAAATTAAGGTTAATTTCAGTATATTTTTATTTCTCCAGGGTTGTATATTGATGCTTATTCTAATGTAAATATAAAAAGCTGATTCCATATTTCTGAAATACTGTTATTATAATTAATTTATATATAATTAAATTATAATTAAATACTGGTATTATAATGTAGAATCATCTGAAAATCTGTTCATTCTTCTGGGTTTTATTTTGATTTGTTTATCTGATTTATAAACATGTTCATCTTTTTCCTTTTAGTATAATTTCAGATTATCAGACTGATCACACTTCTTCTGCAGGCACCAGAGAATCCACTCAGTTATCTGAGTTTGGAGTGTAGTGGAGTGTGAGTATTTGAGTTTGGAGTGTAGTGGAGTGAGTATCTGAGTTTGGAGTGTAGTGGAGTGTGTGTATTTGAGTTTGGAGTGTAGTGGAGTGTGTGTATTTGAGTTTGGAGTGTAGTGGAGTGAGTATTTGAGTTTGGAGTGTAGTGGAGTGAGTATTTGAGTTTGGAGTGTAGTGGAGTGAGTATTTGAGTTTGGAGTGTAGTGGAGTGAGTATTTGAGTTTGGAGTGTAGTGGAGTGAGTATTTGAGTTTGGAGTGTAGTGGAGTGAGTATTTGAATTTGGAGTGTAGTGGAGTGAGTATTTGAGTTTGGAGTGTAGTGGAGTGAGTATTTGAGTTTGGAGTGTAGTGGAGTGAGTATTTGAGTTTGGAGTGTAGTGGAGTGTGTGTATTTGAGTTTGGAGTGTAGTGGAGTGTGTGTATTTGAGTTTGGAGTGTAGTGGAGTGAGTATTTGAGTTTGGAGTGTAGTGGAGTGAGTATTTGAGTTTGGAGTGTAGTGGAGTGAGTATTTGAGTTTGGAGTGTAGTGGAGTGAGTATTTGAGTTTGGAGTGTAGTGGAGTGTGTGTATTTGAGTTTGGAGTGTAGTGGAGTGAGTATTTGAGTTTGGAGTGTAGTGGAGTGAGTATCTGAGTTTGGAGTGTAGTGGAGTGAGTATTTCAGTTTGGAGTGTAGTGGAGTGAGTATTTGAGTTTGGAGTGTAGTGGAGTGAGTATTTGAGTTTGGAGTGTAGTGGAGTGTATGTATTTGAGTTTGGAGTGTAGTGGAGTGAGTATTTGAGTTTGGAGTGTAGTGGAGTGTGAGTATTTGAGTTTGGAGTGTAGTGGAGTGTGAGTATTTGAGTTTGGAGTGTAGTGGAGTGAGTATTTGAGTTTGGAGTGTAGTGGAGTGTATGTATTTGAGTTTGGAGTGTAGTGGAGTGAGTATTTGAGTTTGGAGTGTAGTGGAGTGTGAGTATTTGAGTTTGGAGTGTAGTGGAGTGTGAGTATTTGAGTTTGGAGTGTAGTGGAGTGAGTATTTGAGTTTGGAGTGTAGTGGAGTGAGTATTTGAGTTTGGAGTGTAGTGGAGTGAGTATTTGAGTTTGGAGTGTAGTGGAGTGTATGTATTTGAGTTTGGAGTGTAGTGGAGTGAGTATTTGAGTTTGGAGTGTAGTGGAGTGTGAGTATTTGAGTTTGGAGTGTAGTGGAGTGTGAGTATTTGAGTTTGGAGTGTAGTGGAGTGAGTATTTGAGTTTGGAGTGTAGTGAAGTGAGTATTTGAGTTTGGAGTGTAGTGGAGTGAGTATTTGAGTTTGGAGTGTAGTGGAGTGTGTGTATTTGAGTTTGGAGTGTAGTGGAGTGTGTGTATTTGAGTTTGGAGTGTAGTGGAGTGAGTATTTGAGTTTGGAGTGTAGTGGAGTGCGTGTATTTGAGTTTGGAGTGTAGTGGAGTGTGTGTATTTGAGTTTGGAGTGTAGTGGAGTGTGTGTATTTGAGTTTGGAGTGTAGTGGAGTGAGTATTTGAGTTTGGAGTGTAGTGGAGTGAGTATTTGAGTTTGGAGTGTAGTGGAGTGCGTGTATTTGAGTTTGGAGTGTAGTGGAGTGTGTGTATTTGAGTTTGGAGTGTAGTGGAGTGTGTGTATTTGAGTTTGGAGTGTAGTGGAGTGAGTATTTGAGTTTGGAGTGTAGTGGAGTGAGTATTTGAGTTTGGAGTGTAGTGGAGTGAGTATTTGAGTGTAGTGGAGTGTGTGTATTTGAGTTTGGAGTGTAGTGGAGTGAGTATTTGAGTGTAGTGGAGTGTGTGTATTTGAGTTTGGAGTGTAGTGGAGTGAGTATTTGAGTTTGGAGTGTAGTGGAGTGTGTATTTGAGTTTGGAGTGTAGTGGAGTGTGTATTTGAGTTTGGAGTGTAGTGGAGTGAGTATTTGAGTTTGGAGTGTAGTGGAGTGTGTATTTGAGTTTGGAGTGTAGTGGAGTGAGTATTTGAGTTTGGAGTGTAGTGGAGTGTGTGTATTTGAGTTTGGAGTGTAGTGGAGTGTGTGTATTTGAGTTTGGAGTGTAGTGGAGTGAGTATTTGAGTTTGGAGTGTAGTGGAGTGAGTATTTGAGTTTGGAGTGTAGTGAAGTGAGTATTTGAGTTTGGAGTGTAGTGGAGTGAGTATTTGAGTTTGGAGTGTAGTGGAGTGTGTGTATTTGAGTTTGGAGTGTAGTGGAGTGTGTATTTGAGTTTGGAGTGTAGTGGAGTGTGTATTTGAGTTTGGAGTGTAGTGGAGTGAGTATTTGAGTTTGGAGTGTAGTGGAGTGTGTATTTGAGTTTGGAGTGTAGTGGAGTGAGTATTTGAGTTTGGAGTGTAGTGGAGTGTGTGTATTTGAGTTTGGAGTGTAGTGGAGTGTGTGTATTTGAGTTTGGAGTGTAGTGGAGTGAGTATTTGAGTTTGGAGTGTAGTGGAGTGAGTATTTGAGTTTGGAGTGTAGTGGAGTGAGTATTTGAGTTTGGAGTGTAGTGGAGTGAGTATTTGAGTTTGGAGTAGTGTAGTGGAGTGAGTATTTGAGTTTGGAGTGTAGTGGAGTGAGTATTTGAGTTTGGAGTGTAGTGGAGTGTGTGTATTTGAGTTTGGAGTGTGTATTAGAGTTTGGAGTGTAGTGGAGTGTGTATTTGAGTTTGGAGTGTAGTGGAGTGAGTATTTGAGTTTGGAGTGTAGTGGAGTGAGTATTTGAGTTTGGAGTGTAGTGGAGTGTGTGTATTTGAGTTTGGAGTGTAGTGGAGTGAGTATTTGAGTTTGGAGTGTAGTGGAGTGAGTATTTGAGGTTTGAGTGTAGTGGAGTGAGTATTTGAGTTTGGAGTGTAGTGGAGTGTGTGTATTTGAGTTTGGAGTGTAGTGGAGTGAGTATTTGAGTTTGGAGTGTAGTGGAGTGTGTGTATTTGAGTTTGGAGTGTAGTGGAGTGTGTGTATTTGAGTTTGGAGTGTAGTGGAGTGAGTATTTGAGTTTGGAGTGTAGTGGAGTGAGTATTTGAGTTTGGAGTGTAGTGGAGTGTGTGTATTTGAGTTTGGAGTGTAGTGGAGTGTGTGTATTTGAGTTTGGAGTGTAGTGGAGTGAGTATTTGAGTTTGGAGTGTAGTGGAGTGAGTATTTGAGTTTGGAGTGTAGTGGAGTGAGTATTTGAGTTTGGAGTGTAGTGGAGTTCTTCACACATTTCATTAATTTCTCTCCCAGATCCTCCAGAACTTTATCTTTCAGAACCACAATCTAAACAATCCTCCATCCATCCACCACATCCTCTCCACGACCACATCACTGATCCTCTGATCACCATCCCAGAACCCACAGCGCCTCCCAGCCAGCTCACCACTACAAACTCACCACTGAGAGAACATCCCAAACACCATTCCCTAACTCACTATACCCTACCCCTCACCATCCACACTATACCCTACCCCTCACCATCCACACTATACCCTACCCCTCACCATCTACACTATACCCTAACCCTCACCATCTACACTATACCCCACCCCTCACCATCCACACTATACCCTACCCTCACCATCCACACTATACCCTACCCTCACCATCTACACTATACCCTACCCCTCACCATCCACACTATACCCTACCCCTCACCATCTACACTATACCCTACCCCTCACCATCTACACTATACCCTAACCCTCACCATCTACACTATACCCCACCCCTCACCATCCACACTATACCCTACCCCTCACCATCCACACTATACCCTACCCCTCACCATCTACACTATACCCTACCCCTCACCATCTACACTATACCCTACCCCTCACCATCTACACTATACCCTACGCCTCACCACCTACACTATACCCTAACCCTCACCATCTACACTATACCCCACCCCTCACCATCCACACTATACCCTACCCCTCACCATCTACACTATACCCTACCCCTCACCATCTACACTATACCCTACGCCTCACCATCTACACTATACCCTACCCCTCACCATCTACACTATACCCTAACCCTCACCATCTACACTATACCCCACCCCTCACCATCCACACTATACCCTACCCCTCACCATCCACACTATACCCTACCCCTCACCATCTACACTATACCCTACCCCTCACCATCCACACTATACCCTACCCCTTACCATCTACACTATACCCTACCCCTCACCATCTACACTATACCCTACCCCTCACCATCCACACTATACCCTACCCCTCACCATCCACACTATACCCTACCCCTCACCATCCACACTATACCCTACCCCTCACCATCCACACTATACCCTACCCCTCACCATCCACACTATACCCTACCCCTCACCATCTACACTATACCCTACCCCTCACCATCCACACTATACCCTACCTCTCACCATCTACACTATACCCTACCCCTCACCATCCACACTATACCCTACCCCTCACCATCCACACTATACCCTACCCCTCACCATCCACACTATACCCTACCCCTCACCATCCACACTATACCCTACCCCTCACCATCCACACTATACCCTACCCCTCACCATCCACACTATACCCTACCCCTCACCATCCACACTATACCCTACCCCTCACCATCCACACTATACCCTACACCTCACCATCCACACTATACCCTACCCCTCACCATCCACACTATACCCTACCCCTCACCATCTACACTATACCCTACCCCTCACCATCCACACTATACCCTACCCCTCACCATCTACACTATACCCTACCCCTCACCATCTACACTATACCCTACCCCTCACCATCTACACTATACCCTACCCCTCACCATCTACACTATACCCTACCCTTCACCATCTACACTATACCCTACCCCTCACCATCTACACTATACCCTACCCCTCACCATCCACACTATACCCTACCCCTCACCATCTACACTATACCCTACCCCTCACCATCCACACTATACCCTACCCCTCACCATCTACACTATACCCTACCCCTCACCATCCACACTATACCCTACCCCTCACCATCTACACTATACCCTACCCCTCACCATCTACACTATACCCTACCCCTCACCATCTACACTATACCCTACCCCTCACCATCCACACTATACCCTACCCCTCACCATCTACACTATACCCTACCCCTCACCACCTACACTATACCCTACCCCTCACCATCCACACTATACCCTACCCCTCACCATCTACACTATACCCTACCCTCACCATCTACACTATACCCTACCCCTCACCACCTACACTATACCCTACCCCTCACCATCCACACTATACCCTACCCTTCACCATGTACACTATACCCTACCCCTCACCATCTACACTATACCCTACCCCTCACCATCCACACTATACCCTACCCCTCACCATCTACACTATACCTTACCCCTCACCATCCACACTATACCCTACCCCTCACCATCTACACTATACCCTACCCCTCACCATCCACACTATACCCTACCCCTCACCATCTACACTATACCCTAACCCTCACCATCTACACTATACCCTACCCCTCATCATCCACACTATACCCTACCCCTCACCATCTACACTATACCCTACCCCTCACCATCCACACTATACCCTACCCCTCACCATCCACACTATACCCTACCCCTCACCATCCACACTATACCCTACCCCTCACCATCTACACTATACCCTACCCCTCACCATCCACACTATACCCTACCCCTCACCATCTACACTATACCCTACCCCTCACCATCCACACTATACCCTACCCCTCACCATCCACACTATACTCTACCCCTCACCATCTACACTATACCCTACCCCTCACCATCTACACTATACCCTACCCCTCACCATCCACACTATACCCTACCCCTCACCATCTACACTATACCCTACCCCTCACCATCCACACTATACCCTACCCCTCACCATCTACACTATACCCTACCCCTCACCATCCACACTATACCCTACCCCTCACCATCTACACTATACCCTACCCCTCACCATCCACACTATACCCTACCCCTCACCATCTACACTATACCCTACCCCTCACCATCCACACTATACCCTACCCCTCACCATCTACACTATACCTTACCCCTCACCATCCACACTATACCCTACCCCTCACCATCTACACTATACCCTACCCCTCACCATCCACACTATACCCTACCCCTCACCATCTACACTATACCCTACCCCTCACCATCCACACTATACCCTACCCCTCACCATCCACACTATACCCTACCCCTCACCATCTACACTATACCTTACCCCTCACCATCCACACTATACCCTACCCCTCACCATCCACACTATACCCTACACCTCACCATCTACACTATACCCTACCCCTCACCATCCACACTATACCCTACCCCTCACCATCTACACTATACCCTACCCCTCATCATCCACACTATACCCTACCCCTCACCATCTACACTATACCCTACCCCTCACCATCCACACTATACCCTACCCCTCACCATCTACACTATACCCTACCCCTCACCATCCACACTATACCCTACCCCTCACCCTCTACACTATACCCTACCCCTCAGTAACTATACCTTATTGTTATGTATCAGGTCATTTGATAAACATACAGTGTATCACAAAAGTGAGACACCCCTAAGTGAAAGTTACTGAAGTGTGAATATTTTCCAGAACTGCCTGGAATCTCAGAGCTTCACAGGTTCCAGTAACCCATGTCCTTTGTTGACATGTCTTCAACAAACTGTTTGCAGGCTTTCTTGTGACGCTGAGCTTCACGTGCACTCAGTTTCTTTGGACGACCAGCGTGAGGTCTGTTCTGAGTGGATGCTGCTCTTTTAAAATGCTGGTTGATCTCAGCCACTGTGCTGTAGCTCAGTTTCAGGGTGTTGGTGATCTTCTTGTAGCGCAACAATTCGTCTTTTAAGATCCTCAGAGAGTTCTTTGCTATGAAGCGCCGTGTTGGAACTTTCAGTGAGCAGTATAAGAGAGTGTAAGGGCTGTACTACAAAACTGAACACACCTGCTCGTGCACACCTGAGACCTAGTAACACTAACGAGTCACATGACATTTTGGAGGGAAAATGCAGCAGTGCTGAATTAGAAAATTTAGGGGTGTGGTCTGTTAGGAGTGTATTACTTTAGTTGCGGGTGGTTTTAGAGATTAATATCTGTATATTGAGTTATTTTGAGGGAATAAATTTACACTGTTATATAAGATAAGCTGCACACAGACTAGTTTTCATTGTGTTAAAGTGTAATTTTATCAGTGTTTCCCATGAAAAGAAAAAGGTAAATATCTGCATAAATGTGAGGGGTGCACTCAATTTTGTGAGACACTGTATGTATTTTAAATATATGCAGTATATATGTTTATATTATCAGCAATAAGGAACTGTAAACAAAACACAGCTGCATATTTACTCATATTTTATTGATTTATTTTAAATTACTATTTTAAAATAATAATTATTTAAATACATTTTATTTAGCTAGTTAATTTGTTGCTCAATATTAACAAATTTGAAGCAACCAAAAACAGTACAGGTTAGAATTATAAATGTTTAAATGTAGAATTGTAGAATTTCTTCTTCAGCTTTTCTAACGTGTTTCTTTTGCTTTCAGCATTTCTATCATTTCTAAGAATTTGGCATGAAACGAATTCCCCTTATTTTCACATCCTGTGATCTTCACGCAGAATAAAACCCATATTCGGTTCTTCCGCTAATCGCTGGCTTTTCTGCACCGCTGGTTTTTAGGAGCAGATTAAGAACCTGATGATTATTATATATAAATTAATCAACGGTTAAGAAATGATGTTAAACGATACTGCAGAAACGCTGTGGGCGTAACTAATAAACACTAAATAACGCAAACAAACACAAGTACAGCAACAGTGAAGACTAATGACCTGCTTATAGAGATATTGAGAAAAAATATCTTAACTTTCATTTAGACTAATAATGATTTGAGTTCAGGACAGTTTATCATGTTGGATTATTGTGTCAAAAGAATTAAAAAACTTTAAATTAAAATCAGACAAACCAATTTTAAAAATTATAGGAATGTTATAAACACTTTAAATAGATCAAATTTACCTAAATAATTTAAAGTTAAACTTTAATCCTTATAACATGTACATTAATTGCTTTGCACAATAATTCTACTACAACTTTTATGGACATATTAATAAAATAGTTTTGTGTTTAGTTTTTTTGTTTAACTAAATTTGAATTAGTGATTTTTGTAATTTGATATTTGTCAGGAAATTATATTTTCAGTTTGTTTTTATTACAGTTCAGAATTAAACACAAAATTAATAATGAGAGACCTTGAATGTTATTGATTAAACCATAACTTTAATTATTTAATCATAAATGTACCAAATGCAGACAATATAATTCTGTGGCAACAAAGAAAATGCAAAAGTGATCAATAAAAGCTAATAAAACAGGAAGTACAGAATTCAGTTCAGAACATGATAATTTACTTTTACAGCTACAGAATATATTACTTTAATATTTATGTTTTAACTGTGCAAAACTCATTTATTATAAATTAATTCAGCTCAAAGATCCAGTTTGAATGTGAACAGTAATAGTAAATCATATTTGAGAACTTTATTGATTTGAGTTTAAAATAATAATGGGTTTAAAGATCATCTGCTGATCCTGAAAACATATTAATACATACTGGAGACAAGAAGGAGCATTTCTATTGGTCCATTCAGCAAGATACGGACTTACAGTTCCGGACTCATATTCTAATTATGATAAAATATTAAAATAATACTGGGACTTTAAGGTTTTTAACAGTATATAAATATATTGTTTAGAGGTTTTTGGCACCTTTAAATATATAAGATTTTCATAGTTTGTTTTAAATGTTTATAAAAAGTTTTTTTTTTGGACAGTATATGTTTATTAGCTCAGTAATAAACCAATAGAAGTGCTCTAAAATATTAAAATATGTTATACAGTAAAATACTGTAAAATTTCTCATTCTAATGAGAGAGCAGATATTGTGAGCTAGACTTATTATATTATACTATATTAGCATATTAGTATTATTATATTAATACGAGTGTTATATTACTATTATATTACATATATTACTTTATATTACATATATTATATTATATATATTACTGTGTTTTATTACTATTTTATTATTATTATTATAAATAAAAGAAATGAATATTACTATATTAATATACTTATATTTGTATCAGTATTATTAGAATATTAGTATTACAGTCATCACAGAATGTGTTTTCTCAACAAAATAGAGAGTTTAATTAATGTTAATGTTTATATTTAATAATATATTTTTTAATGTTCTAAACTCAAAACATGTATCTCCATATTAGGCAACCGCAGCAGATAAGAGACCTTTAACTGTAACAAAAATACACACACACACACACACACTATACACACACACACACACTATACACACACACACACACACACACACACACACACACTATACACACACACACACACACACACACACACACACTATACACACACACTATACACACACACACACACACACTATACACACACACACACTATACACACACACACACACACACTATACACACACACACTATACACACACTATACACACACACACTATACACACACACACTATACACACACACACACACACTATACACACACACTATACACACTATACACACACACACACTATACACACACACACACTATACACACACTATACACACACACACTATACACACACACACTATACACACACACACACACACTATACACACACACTATACACACACACACACTATACACACACACACACTATACACACACACACACACACTATACACACACACTATACACACACACTATACATACACACACACTATACACACACACACACACTATACACACACACACACACTATACACACACACACTATACACACACACACACACACTATACACACACACTATACACACACACACACTATACACACACACACACTATACACACACACACACACACTATACACACACACTATACACACACACTATACACACTATACATACACACACACTATACACACACACACACACACTATACACACACACACACACACTATACACACACACACACACTATACACACACACACACACACTATACACACACACAATATATACACACACACACACTATACACACACACACACACACTATACACACACACACTATACACACACACACACACTATACACACACACACACACACTATACACACACACTATACACACACACACTATACACACACACACACACACACTATACACACACACACACACTATACACACACACACACACTATACACACACACACACACACTATACACACACACAATATATACACACACACACACTATACACACACACACACACTATAAACACACACACACTATACACACACACTATACACACACACACACACACTATACACACACACACACACACACACACACTATACACACACACTATACACACTATACACACACACACACTATACACACACACACACACTATACACACACACTATACACACACACACACTATACACACACACTATACACACACACTATACACACACACTATACACACACACACACTATACACACACACTATACACACACACTATACACACACACACACACTATACACACACACTATACACACACACACACTATACACACACACTATACACACACACTATACACACACACTATACACACACACACACTATACACACACACTATACACACACACACACACTATACACACACACACACACACTATACACACACACACACACTATACACACACACACACTATACACACACACACACACACTATACACACACACACACACACTATACACACACACACACTATACACACACACAATATATACACACACACACACTATACACACACACTATACACACACACTATACACACTATACACACACACTATACACACACACACACTATACACACACACACACTATACACACACACACACACTATACACACACACACACACACTATACACACACACACACACTATACACACACACACACTATACACACACACACACACACTATACACACACACACACACACACTATACACACACACACACTACACACACACAATATATACACACACACACACTATACACACACACTATACACACACACTATACACACTATACACACACACTATACACACACACACACTATACACACACACAATATATACACACACACACACTATACACACACACTATACACACTATACACACACACTATACACACACACTATACACACACACACTATACACACTATACACACACACTATACACACACACACACTATACACACACACAATATATACACACACACACACTATACACACACACTATACACACACACTATACACACACACTATACACACTGTGTCAGATAAACTGTTGTTTCCACTGGGGGAATCTGCAGGCGTGATGATCTTTAAATCTTTAAATAGAATCACGCTTTAACCCCCAGATACACACACACACACACACACACACACACACACACACCTCTATAAACACACACACACACACACACACACCTCTATACACAACACACACACACCTCTATAAACACACACACACACACACACCTCTATACACACACACACACACACCTCTATACACACACACACACACACACACCTCTATACACACACACACACACACATATGTGTATAGAGGTGTGTGTGTGTGTGTGTGTGTGTGTGTGTGTATAAAGGTGTGTGTGTGTGTGTGTATAGAGGTGTGTGTGTGTGTGTGTGTTTATAGAGGTGTGTGTGTGTGTGTGTGCATAGTGTGTGTAGAGTGTGTGTGTGTATATAGAGGTGTGTGTGTGTGTGTTGTGTATAAAGGGGTGTGTGTGTGTGCATAGTGTGTGTAGAGTGTGTGTGTGTAAATTATAAATTAATGACAGTATAAATAATGAGCCCAGTATCAGGAGGATATGGAATATTAATCTCTTAAACAGATAATTAACAGTTTAAAATGTAAATATGATTTATTATTGCAAAACCTTAAAAAAAAACAATATAAACATCTTTAGGCAAAATATGAAAAAATATAAACAATGATTTTAAACTACATACAATAGTTAGATCAGGAGAGTAAAACTACACACAGAGCCAGAGCCTGTTTAATAATCAATTACATCAATTAAACTTAATCTCAACGCTTTATAAAAATCTATAAACTTAAAATAATAATCAACTGTATAATAAAACAGAGACTCAAACACCTGTTACACACTTTTACAGCTTTACAGCTGAGAAAAATAAAAAATATAAATATATATAATAATAATGTTTTGTTCTAAAGTAGTTTTAGCTTCAGGATTTGTGATTATGAATCATTTATTTTAAAATCTACTTTAAAAAATCTACTCTCAACCTGTTAAATCCTCAGATCATTTCTACATCTAAATTTTTATATTAATAATTTTGGATCACAGTGGTGATAAAAAATGATATTTATCATATTTCTCTTCTATCAGACAAATTGTTTTTTCCTGCTTTTAGGATGTGGAAGTTATTTAATGGAATTATTTTAATTTTAATGAAGATGAAGGAAAAATATATAAACAATAAAAGCTCCTCCAGAGAAGAGCGCCACCTGCTGATTAACTCAGCGCTCTGCTTCTCCAAACTACAGACACTCTGAACACAAGCAGGAGTTTAAAGGGTTAAAACTTCTGTACTTTTCTCACAAAGCTCAAATTTTCACATTAAAAGATACAAATTTATTACGAGTAACAGAAATAAAATATCTACAGAATATGTTTAACTTTCCCGTCTGGTTTGTGTAAAACCTGCAACAGCGGCCATATTGAAAACAATGTCCCTGAAGTCCCCGGTCTGTCCTCAGTCCCCAATCTGTCTTCAGTTCCCAGTCTGTCCTCAGTCCCCAGTCTGTCCTCAGTCCCCAGTCTGTCCTCAGTCCCCATACCGTCTTCAGACCGTCCTCGGTCCTCAGTAGAGGTTGGGTGGACGGGGCTGTGGGACGTTTGGACAGGAGGAGCTGAAGTTAGGCGAGATGCTGTGAGGAGAGCCGGTTGGCTGGTTTGGGAGGAATGACCAATAAAAGCTGTGGAGCGTCTGGTGTTACTCTGGAGTTACTCTGGAGTTACTCTGGGCGCTTGGATGTGGTCTGACCTCAGAAAGCGGATATGATTTAATTAGTTTTTAGCTTTAATGCGCCGGAGTTTATTTAGAACATGCAGTGTATAATTTTTAGGAGCTGCAGTTTATCCTTTAAACCATCAAAGTCTGAGCAGAGGAAAAGCTGCTCTGTTCAACTGAACAATCAGATTCAGCAAAAAGAAAAGTTTAAAACCTTTATTTCTGTAAAACAGCAACTTTACAGAAGAATATCACATTCTTATTATCCAATTTCAGTTTACCTTGAATCTGGTTATTATTTTTTCACACTTTATAAGAATATCTCTAATCTCAAAACTTACAGCAGAGGGGAAAAATATTAAATACAAATACAGCAAAATCATTTACAAAACACCATTTAAAAATAAAATGCAATATCTGTAATTATTTAATAATTAATTAATTATAATTAAGCATATTAAGTGTTTGCCTCCTCATATAAATCATTTTTATAATATAAAGTCCCATTTTGACCAAAAACTAATCAAAACTTTAAACTCAATAATTTTGTAAATAACTAAACTTTCACTGATAAAATCCCTCAAATTTCCCGCTGTATTTATTATCAGACCCACAGAGCCGATCTGAACCTGCAGCAGCTGAATTTCTCCAGTTTTAACTCATGTTTAGAATCACAATGAGATAAAAGCTGAATTCTTCAGAACCAGAGGAACCCAGATGAGTCATTTCAGCACAAACTGAGCGACATCAAAACCAGATCAGATACAGAAAAGAGTCGAGTTCAGAAACACAGAAACCATGTCAAAAAACTGATTCTTTGAAAAACAGCTGTCTATATTTAATCAAGCCGAATAAACAAGGTCTCATTTATAATTTAGATTTGCATGCATTAAACTGCTCATTTTTAATCTTTTTATTAATATGCATGGATGATATTGTATAAATATGCAGCCTTATGCAAATAGTGGGCATAATTTCTGTTTGTATTTAATTCTAATTCCCAGCTGTGCTTCGTTATTTTCATTCAGGCCGATAGATTAACTCAAACATTAAGGCGCAGCGTGAGAGAGTATAAATATTTCTCCATTAAAAGTAAAAAAACTGCAAAACTCTAAAACTTTAAATTCATCAGTACATTAACAAAGTTTTTAAAACTAGCACATTGTTTTTGTTTTCACCTAAAATGCATTTCATAATATATGTACATATTAGCTTATATAACATTTACAATAAAGTAAAAATGTTTTACATATATATATATAGGGTTAAATTCTAATATGATTCTCTCAAAATCACAGTTAATAATTTGACCTATAATAAATGTATTGTTGATTTATTGTCAGCATTGCAGACAAAATAATGAGATTAAAATTTTGTCTCACATTTCCTGCCAGAGGAAGTGACATCACTGAATGCAGGACATGTTTTTTTTTATTTAATCTGTTTGCACAATTTATGTAGTTTAATATAAAAGTAAATAGAGTTTACCAGATCACTGAGACAGACATAGATATATTTAGTGTGTAGTCTGTAGTGTGTAGTCTGTAGTGTGTAGTCTATAGTTTGTAGTCTGTAGTGTGTAGTCTATAGTTTGTAGTCTGTAGTGTGTAGTTTATAGTGTGTAGTCTGTAGTGTATAGTCTGTAGTTTGTAGTATGTAGTGTGCAGTGTGTAGTCTGTAGTGTGTAGTCTATAGTGTGTAGTCTGTAATGTGTAGTCTATGGTGTGTAGTCTCTAGTGTGTAGTCTGTAGCGTGTAGTCTGTAGTGTGTAGTCTGTATTGTGTAGTCTGTAGTGCGTAGTCTGTAGTGTGTAGTGTATAGTCTATAGTTTGTAGTCTGTAGTCTGTAGTGTGTAGTCTATAGTGTGTAGTCTGTAGTATGTAGTCTATAGTGTGTATTCTGTAGTGTGTAGGCTGTAGTGTGTAGTCTGTAGTGTGTAGTGTATAGTCTATAGTTTGGTGTCTGTAGTCTGTAGTGTGTAGTCTATAGTGTGTAGTCTGTAGTGTGTAGTCTATAGTTTGTAGTCTGTAGTGTGTAGTCTATAGTGTGTAGTCTGTAGTGTATTGTCTGTAGTTTGTAGTATGTAGTGTGCAGTGTGTAGTCTGTAGTGTGTAGTCTGTAATGTGTAGTCTATGGTGTGTAGTCTCTAGTGTGTAGTCTGTAGCGTGTAGTCTGTAGTGTGTAGTCTGTATTGTGTAGTCTGTAGTGCATAGTCTGTAGTGTGTAGTGTATAGTCTATAGTTTGTAGTCTGAAGTCTGTAGTGTGTAGTCTATAGTGTGTAGTCTGTAGTCTATAGTGTGTATTCTGTAGTGTGTAGGCTGTAGTGTGTAGTCTGTATTGTGTAGTCTGTAGTGTGTTGTGTGTAGTCTATAGTTTGTAGTCTGTAGTCTATAGTGTGTAGTGTGTAGTCTATGGTGTGTAGTGTGTAGTCTGTATTGTGTAGTCTGTAGTGTGTAGTCTGTATTGTGTAGTCTGTAGTGTGTAGTCTGTAGTGTGTAGTGTATAGTCTATAGTTTGTAGTCTGTAGTGTGTAGTCTATAGTGTGTAGCTTATAGTGTGTAGTCTGTAGTGTGTAGTCTATAGTGTGTAGTCTGAAGTGTGTAGTCTATAGTGTGCGGTCTGTAGTGTGTAGTCTATAGTGTGTAGTTTATAGTGTGTAGTCTGAAGTGTGTAGTCTATAGTGTGTGGTCTGTTTTGTGTGGTCTATAGTGTGTAGTCTATAGTGTGTAGTTTGAAGTGTGTAGTCTATAGTGTGCGGTCTGTAGTGTGTAGTCTATAGTGTGCGGTCTGTAGTGTGTAGTCTATAGTGTGTAGTTTGAAGTGTGTAGTCTATAGTGTGCGGTCTGTAGTGTGTAGTCTATAGTGTGTAGTTTATAGTGTGTAGTCTGTAGTGTGTAGTCTGTAGTGTGTAAGTGGTCAAGTGTGTGTGTGTGTGTGTGTACAGTGTGTGTGTGTGTGTGTGTGTGTGTGTAGTGTGCGTGTGTGTGTGTGTGTGTGTGTGTGTGTGTGTGTACAGTGTGTGTGTGTGTAGTGTGCGTGTGTGTGTGTGTGTGTGTGTGTGTACAGTGTGTGTGTGTGTAGTGTGCGTGTGTGTGTGTGTGTGTGTGTGAGTATAGTGTGTGTGTGTGAGGAGGGGGTGTAATTGGTGTTCTGTACCTTTAAGAGGAACTTCTTTGAAACAGCGCTCAACCCCCAACGAGCTGTCAATCAGCGGGCGGCTCTCTTTGATCTGGCGGTGCTGTAAAGCGCTGTTGTGTTGCGGGGTTGTTACTCTGTTACTCTCAGCTCGCGGATCCGCGCGACAACTTTACTCCTCTCCCCGCCGCGCCGCGCGCTCACTCACCGCACCGGAGAGAGAGAGAGAGAGAGAGAGAGAGAGAGATAAAAAGAAAGAAAGATAGAGGGATATTAGTTTAGGAATTGATCAGTTTTGGAGCTGAAATGCCGCAGTTGAACAGCGGAGGGGGAGATGATCTCGGGGCGAATGATGAGATGATCTCGTTTAAAGATGAAGGCGAGCAGGACGAGAAGATCCAGGAGAGCGGCTTCACCGAGCGGGACCTCGCGGACCTGAAGTCCAGCCTGGTCCACGAGTCCGAGATCCACCAGAACTCCAGCGCGGCGGTGAGGAACCGGCTCCGCTCGAGCTACTGTAGTTTGTGTTTGTTTGTTTGTTTGTTTGTTGTTTGTAGAGAAGCTCGTGTTTGTTTAACTGTAGTTTTTATGTTCTGGTTCTGTTTAGGGGGTCCGGGCGCGCGGGCAGCCCGATGATCAGCGAGTTTATTCCGAGAAACACCGAGACCAACAGCATCTAGACGAGGGTAAGTCCCGAACTGCTGCAGCGCGAGGACAAAATAACGTAAACACTAATTAAACTCATTTACTACACCACCCTTACAAGTACACCATCTCACAACTACACCATCTCACAACTACAACACCATCCTGTACAACTACACCACCATCCTGTACAACTACACCACCATCCTGTACAACTACACCACCCTCACAACTTAAACACTACCCTCACAGCGACAACACCATCTTCATAAATTACAACACCACCCTGTATAACTACAACACCACCCTCACTACTTTAACACCACCTTGTGAACTTTTTTAGGAAAAATACACCAAAACTTTACTACACATATTTGCTAAACTTCTGGAACTGAAGACCCAGAGAAAGTTGAGTAGAGTTGTTTTTGAGTTGTTTGGAGTTGTGTAGAGATGTGTAGAGTTGGTTGGAGTTGTGTAGAGTTGTTTTTGAGTTGTGTAGAGATGTGTAGAATTGTTTTTGAGTTGTGTAGAGATGTGTAGAATTGTTTTTGAGTTGTGTAGAGTTGGTTGTGAGAGAGATTAGTGGTATTTGCTGCTAAAGGCGACTCCATCTTCTTCAGACTGCAGTTCAGAATCAAACTGAGCTTTTCTCAATTTTTTAGGGGAAAAAACAAAAGTCCTGCCAGTCAGATTACCTCAGTTTTACCTCAGGTTTACCTCAGTTTTACCTCATTTTTACCTCAGTTTTAGCTCTATCAGTGTAAGAACCTAAGATCTGATATAATCTGAGGACGTGCGGACGACGCTGGGTGTCGTCTGGTGGAGGACGAGGAAACCGGACTCTATTAGAGTTAAAAGTTTTTATACTAAAATTTAAAAATTACTGCAGTAAAAGAAGAAGTCTTACACTCGAGTAAAAATATTAAAGTATTTAACTTCAAATATAAATAGTACAGAAGTATGAAAAGTAAAAGTACCATGATTTATTATCTCACCATAATGTCCTGTTATCATTTTCATGAGGTGAGAAGACTCTCACTATTGGGTCACTAGTGCTTCAATTCTACTTTTGTTTTGGTTGTTAAGCGTTTTTTCACACATGAGCCGAAAGTTACAGCTTTTACTGTTTTATATTTCACACAGTGGAGTGGAGTTAAAATAAGACATTTGAATTTGAAATGTTTTTGTGTTAAATTAGAAACTCACACAGAATTAATAAAATTACTTCAGTTGCAAAACAATTATGTAAAAAAGCTCTTAAGTAAAGATTTACATGTACTGTTTATGTGAGGAAGAGGAAACTCGGAGGTAAAGCTTAATTTACACCAAATAAAAACACATTTATGTTTACACATGCACAGTAAACAGGATGTAGTAAAACTGTGTGAAATGTGTTGTTTGTATTTATTTATATTTCTTTAGAACTGCTGCTTAAACTCGTATCTCCTGTTTCTCCTCTCAGTCCCAAAGCATCAGGACGGAGGGATGTATAAAGCGTTTAATTCTGGATATCCGTTTCTGATGCTGCCGGATCCGTATCTTCCCAACGGCCCGGTGTCTCCGTCTGTAAGTCCTGCTCTGTTTCTTCTTCTCTCTGATTTAATTAATAACCTACAGAAACATCTACCTGACCTGAGATGTAGAAGTGCTGGAAAAGTTAAAATCTAAAAAGTAATTTTATGCATTATTTATTGCATGTTTATCTGAGTCTTAAGATGTCTTTAACGTTGTTGATCTGAAACTAAAATTCCCTCAAAAAACTTAAAACATTAAACATATTGTTTATATTGATTCAGAACACGTTTAATAACAGACAGGATTTAATCGATATCTGTAAACGGTTTGATCATTCAGTAATTGGTGAACAGCAGAGCAGAGCTCTTTCAGTCTCAGTTTATTCAGGTGATTTTTTGAAGGATTTCACAGAAAAACAACTTATAGTTATAAATCTATAAACAACTGTGTTTTTGTAGAGATGAGTTTGAGGGTTAAATTGTAATTTTATGTTAATTCTGAGCTTCTTTGGAGCTTAAATAGATTTTTTACGTCTGAATCACAAAGACGTTTTTAATGTAAGTGGTTCTCTGCCGTCACATGACTCGTTTGAAGCACCTTTGTCTTTAAGTGTGTGTGTGTGTGTGTATATGGTTAGGTGTTTAGGAGTATTTGTGTTTGTAGGAAGTGTAAGAGTTTATAATCTGAATCCGGACGGTGTGTTGTTGGTTGGTGAACACCGGGACTGCAGGTCACTAGTGTCACACATTTCCTCACGAGCTTCTCACCAATTTCTGATCATCAGTTTTACACCAAACACTTTCTCACAATTATCATAAAATAACTCAGGAAACATGATAAACATTAAAACATGCAGATTTATTTTATTTACTGTAGGATAAAGTGACTGAGAGGCTGAAGGGAAAATGTGAGATGGAAGATCTGTTTTTTTTTTTTAATTTTACTTTTTTCCAAATATTGTTTTTATGAATCAGACCTGAGCTGTTTTAGTACAGAGGGATTGTGGGTAAAGATCTGTTGGCTTGTTGGTAAAGAAAGAAGCTCTAGAAGAGAAATTAATCTCAGAGGAAAGAGAGAAACCCAGTCAGTCCTCCACTGTGATCTTCTCTCTGATTATTATTATTATAAATATTATTAATATAAAATCACTGAAGTTCAGGATGTTTTTGGATATAAATAAATTACAAGGCTGGTTTTAAGTTTGTGGAGAAAATTAATATATTTTCATATTAGTGTTTTTAATCACTGATCTGAGGTGTTTGTTGATCATTTATGAGGAAATGTTTCTCCTAATTCAGAGACTCTTATTTACAGGTGTGTGTGGGGGGGGGGGGTAACATGGAAATTGTTCTTTTTTGTTGATTTTTTTTTATTAAATACTCATTGGATTAAATTCCATTTTCTCTCTGTAAAAATCACCAAAAATCCTGTAATCCCCAAATAAACTATAAACAGCTTTTCTAAGATCAAAACCTTTTAGAAGTGAAACACAAGCAGGTTAATTCACACTCCCGAGTGTGTTTATAAATGTTTGTGTTGATTATTTATTTTAGTACAAAATTTTTTTTTAAACATATTTTATTTAAATTTTATAAAACCAGGTGAATAAAACTGAGATTACAGGAGGGGCAACACAGAGTTACAGCAAAAAACGAATTCCTCCATCCGCTCCGTCCACTAAAACAGAATGATGCTTTATTTAAATCTAAAGTTCATGTTTTTAGGTTGTTTCAGACAAAAAGAGCAGAAATCCTGAAAACTGTCTTTCCTAACAAACAAACACAGAGAGCAAGAAGAACGATTTCAGAGCTTCAGAATGATCATCAGCATTGTTTTCCCAGGTGAGGAACAGCACATCTCTGAAGCTGTTAGCGGTTAGCGGTTAGCCGTTCCTGACAGACATGCTGAATCTTAGGGATTAGTGTTGGAGATCTGGAGTCTGAATGGGGATCAGTTTAGTCTCTGTATTAAAGAGGGAGAACGTCCCGGAGCAGATCTCAGACTGTAGAGCCAGGCTTTACTCTCCCTCTTGTTAAAATGTTCCTGTAAAGAAGTTTGTGTGTCCTGAGAAAAGTCAAATCCCAGTTAATAAGTTAATAAGTGTGTGTCAGTGTTTGTTTGTTTGTTTGTTTGTCTTCAGTTCTTCAGAAGCGAGTTGAGATTTATCTTTTATGGATTGAAGGCCGCTGTCTTCCAGACGCCCCTCGACTCTGATTTACAGTCTGAGCTGAAAGTTCTCAGAGAGAGAACATTCTTTCATTCTCATGCAGAAAATGGGATTATCTTGATTTTGCTGGAATTACTGAGGGATTGTGGAATTATGGATGTATTTACTCTAAACCCGTCCGAGCTGCGCTGGTCCTTCTCCCGGTTTACAGGATTCATTAAAGGACTAAAGCGCGGATTTCTGCTCTCGTATTGTGAAGCTCTGTTGACTCTGGTTTGTTCGAGCAACCTTTAGTTTCAGTGTGAACAAAAGGAGGAACACTGGATTATTCTCTGTAATCCAGCTGTAGAGGCTGAGGGCCTGGTGCTCCTCGCCGCTGACGGGCTGTGATAAGGAGACGGGTGCAGGATTACCCCTCTTTAAGAAAGAGCCTCTGGGTAATTTAGTCTCTTTAGATCAGAGAAAGAAGGAGGAGGACGAGTCTTTAAAACCTGTGAAATCCTCAGAATTAATGTTAAATTATAATTCTGTCTGTAATCCAGCCGGGCTGTTCAGATGATAATGGACCAGTTAGGAGACGCACTTTGTGTTTTTGAGGTCTCTGTTTACAAACCCATCAAAAAACGACAGGAAAAATGACAAATACAGTGACTTCAGGATCCAATCATATATTTTAATATCAGTAAATTATATTTGTTGTAGCAAAAATGACAGAAAACATCATAAGAAAGAGGAAAGAATGAGAACGTTGTCTTTTAATGCGTTTAGGTAAGTTTAGGAAAGTGAGTGTCAAATTTAGATCAGCTAAATTGTTGTTTTTTATAATAATCAAAATATCATCATATGTTCAGTGTAGAGCAGAACTATTTATACAGTTCAGAACATTAATGTTTGGTAAGAAATGACCATTTGATAATTCAGGTTTTGTATTTATGGTTCCTCAGGATATTCCTCAGTACAAGAAGTCCCTGATTAATATAAATGCAGATAGAATGAGAAGTTATTTTTATGTAAATTAGATCAGATTTGATTTGATGTTGAGCAGGACTGTGTGTTGTGTTGTATGATGAGTTTAACTCTAATATAAATGTTTAATAGTTGTAATAAAGAGCTGGTGAAGCGCAGAGTGAGGAACCTGTAGAGACGGAGGAGAACACCCCCCCCCCCCCCAAACACACACGGGGGACGGGGGAGGGATTTGGCACCCAGGTGACTCATTGACCGAGACGGGCCGTCCCGCAGGGGGAGGGGGTCGCTCTGGTTTACAGAGGCGTGCTGAAGGACCCGTCCCGGCACAGCTGCCCCGCTCTCAGGGAGCAGTTAATAAACTACAGGAAGAGAATGATTGGGGGGGGGGGGGGGGGTTGCCATGCAAATACAAACCTTCCTGCACCGGCGCGGGTCTGCCGGGTCTGTGAGTGTGCCGGGTCTGTGGGTCTGTAGGTGTGCCGGGTCTGTAGGTGTGCCGGGTCTGTGAGTGTGCCGGGTCTGCGGGTCTGTAGGTGTGCCGGGACTGTAAGTGTGCCGGGTCTGTGAGTGTGCCGGGTCTGTGAGTGTGCCGGGTCTGTGAGTGTGCCGGGTCTGTGAGTGTGCCGGGTCTGTGAGTGTGCCGGGTCTGTGAGTGTGCCGGGTCGTGAAATTAATATATGGTTTCCAAAGAGTTCTTAAAAAAGCTCACAGTATAAAGGTGATGTGATGTGGGGGGGCGTGATGTGATTTGATGTGGGGGGGGGCGTGATGTGATTAGATGTGGGGGGGGGCGTGATGTGGGGCGTGATGTGATGTGGGGGGTGATGTGATGTGGGGGGGTGATGTGATGTGGGGGGTGATGTGATGTGGGGGGTGATGTGATGTGGGGGGTGATGTGATGTGGGGGGTGATGTGATGTGGGGGGTGATGTGATGTGGGGGGTGATGTGATGTGGGAGGTGATGTGATGTGGGGGGTGATGTGATGTGGGGGGGCGTGATGTGATGTGGGGGGTGATGTGATGTGGGGGGGCGTGATGTGATGTGGGGGGGGCGTGATGTGGGGGGGGCGTGATGTGATTTGATGTGGGGGGGGCGTGATGTGATTTGATGTGGGGGGGGCGTGATGTGGGGGGGGCGTGATGTGGGGGGGGCGTGATGTGGGGGGGGCGTGGTCAGTGCTGAGTTTTCCTGTGTTAAGTGGTTTCACTCAGTTTCATTTCGTATGTCTCAGAGTCTCTCAGTCTGGAGCTTCGTAATTCAGTTACGTTTCATCTGGTCTGCAGCTACTGTATCTCCTGCCTTCAAAAGACTTTCGCTGAGTGACTCAGTTCAGTTTATTTATTATTAAAATCTGTAAAAATGAAAAAAAGCTGAAAATCCCCCACCTGAAGGAGGCGAGACTCTGAGCGTTGATGTCAGCAGAGAGCTGCCGGGTGACGCATGAAGCTCCTCACTGAAAACTGAAATTCCTGAAAGCAGCAGCAGATGAAAGTTAAAAGCTGCTCTGAGTCACTTCAGTTCCAGTGTTCAGTAAAACCCAGCGCTGAGCTGCAGCTTCACCCAATAACACTACAACACTCTAATCTGTGGGGACGATAATTACATTAGAAATATTTCAGATAAATGATTGCTTTGTAATTTTGTCAAAAATATTTAGATACAGGATTAATGTGAAATATTTCTGTTGTAGAAAAGACAGAAAACAACAACAAATTGACAAAGTCAAATTTACATCAGCTAAACTGTTGTTTTTTATTATTGCCAAAATATAATCATATGTTTGTTGTAGCATGTTCTGTATTAATAGTTTTCAGTACAGGGAAGTGAATATTGAGACCTTTGGTTTTGGAATATATTAATTAAATATTGTAAAAATGCTGCAAGGCAAAATTTATTCCACAAAATATTTCTTCAGTGGATACAGTATAACTCTGATATTAATATGAACAGTATAAAGCCCACAGAGGTCTGCAGTAACTGGATGTAGATGATTGGATGATTGGACGTGTCTCCGGGACACAGAACTCTGAATTCTCACCCAGGTGTCTCCAGCCCCCCCTGTCCCGATGGAAGGTGTTGTGGTGAGGAAGCTCTGTAGGTTGGGGGGGGGGGGGGGGGGGGGTCAGGGGAAGGAGCTGGAGGTGAGACAGCACTGTTGGAGGTGTGATGGAGGTGATGGAGGTGTGATTGGTCATCTATAGGTACTTTACTCTCTTTGTAATCAGAGCAGCTGTGAGTCGTGTCTCTGATGAAAGAGAACAGCCTGACCAATCAAGAAGAGCCGTCTGAGAAACATCACTGTGTTTTTAATCACAGAATTATCATTATATCGTCTCTGCTGTTTACAAATATCTGTGAATTCTACATTAATATAATTAAGATAAGAGAGAGGTCAGTTTTTACCTTCTGTTATGAATATGTACTGATGTGTACAGTCCTCCAGCTGAATTGAGAAACTGTGATTAAAAATCAGGGTTATTCCACCAAATATTGATTATTTCTGAACTCTTAAAACTTTATGAATATGAACTTGTTTTCTTTGCATTATTTGAGGTCTGAAAGCTCTGCATCTTTTTTGTTATTTCAGACATTTCTCATTTTCTGTAAATAAATGCTCTAAATGAGAATATTTTTATTTGTAATTTGGGAGAAATGTTGTCTGTAGTTTATAGAATAAAACAACAATGTTCATTTTACTCAAACATAAACCTATAAATAGCAAAATCAACTGATTCAGAAGCTGGAGTGCTCTCTTGTTTTTACAGAGCTGTATATATTTGTTTTCTTGTATCGTATTCTAAGGAGAGCACACTGAATCTCATTGTACTTGTGACAAAAAGTTATTCATATTCATATTCATATTGGTTTCTGAGGCGTCTTACTTGTAGCCCTCTACTGAGACGCAGGGTTAGACAATGTGTTAAAAATATTATATCATTTATAATTATACACAGATATAAAGTAAGAGAACAATAATTCATCCATCCATTATCAACCCCCACTTTATCCGTCAGGATCACAGGTAACAATAGAATAAGATAAAAAAACTGTCTGTTTAAGTAGTTTTTACTCCAAGTAACGTTTAATAAACTGATTATTATTAAATATGTTCTGATCTTCCTGCAGTTAAACAGGACGAATAACTCTGTATATTTTATAGTATATTTTATATATCTCACAACATTATAATGTGCAGTAAATTTATCACAATACAATAAATTATTCTCATATTTGCTCACCTGCTCCAGCACTTCCTCAGGACGTCTCATGGTGAACCTGGTGATACGATAAATATATCATACAGGAGTTATGATTTAATGTGTTGTGATGCATTATGTGTAGCATGTTTGTGGTTTTTCACATAGAATTTTACAAAAACTGTCAAAGCATATTTTTATCCAATCAGAACAGTGGAGTTGGATCCAGGCTTTTTATGAGATTCATGAGTAAAAATGAATTTTGGGATTTTTATTGGTCTAGTAGACACGTGTTGATGCAGGTCAGTTTCTCCATCAGCAGCCGGAGTCTGAGAGAGAGAGAGAGAGAGAGTACAGTAGGTCATGCTGTTTCTCTCTGGGTGAGTGCAGTAGGTGGTGCTCTCTCCTCATCACTCCTGTTGTGATTGGTCGGTACAGGTGTCTGTATCAGAGCTGGTGATGCTGGTTGGATGGGGTTGTAAAAGAGGCGGAGTCTGGCTTCACATTACTCGTGTGAACAGCGATTGGGTGATTGGAGTTTTAAATTGGGGGCCATACTCTCGCGCTCGGCGCTGTGACGGCCACACTCTCGCGCTCGGCGCTATGAGGGCCACACTCTCGCGCTCGGCGCTGTGAGGGCCGTGCTCGGCGCTGTGAGGGCCACACTCTCGCGCTCGGCGCTGTGAGGGCCACACTCTCGCGCTCGGCGCTGTGAGGGCCACACTCTCGCGCTCGGCGCTGTGAGGGCCGTGCTCGGCGCTGTGAGGGCCACACTCTCGCGCTCGGCGCTGTGAGGGCCGTGCTCGGCGCTGTGAGGGCCACACTCTCGCGCTCGGCGCTGTGAGGGCCACACTCTCGCGCTCGGCGCTGTGTGGGCCACACTCTTCGCTCGGCGCTGTGAGGGCCACACTCTCTGATGCGTGAAGCTCAGGGTTCTCAAGTGAGAGCGTGGAGTAACTGATGAGGTCATTGTTAATTATTACATCATCTCTGGTCGATTCTAACAGAAGGTAAAATCCATCAGAGTTTCTGATCCAGATCTTCAGAGGAGCAGGTCTGCATTAACGTGCGAGAGGAGCGCGAGAGTACTTTTGTGCTGCATGTGTGTTTCCATATGTGCGCGAGAGCGAGGCGCCGGGAGCGGGTGCAGCTGTGGCAGCGGGACGGCCCGCGAGTAGATGGGTATCAGATGGGAGTGGGATTAGGCGGCTGTGATCACGCCCACGCGGGACGTCCCGTGCGGCTGGGGAGGCTCCGGCGGGTCTGGGCAGTAATTCGGGGTGTGGGGGGGGCGTTGGCTGACCCCAACTTCTCCACATGTCCCGTACAGAACTCTGATCCTCTCATTCTCTCCTGCTGTTTTTCTGTGTTTCCGTAAACTGAGGCTTAAAAACCAAACGGTGAAAATAATTTATAATAATTGAATAAAAATGATCATTTAGGATAAAACGCTGGATCATGATTTTACTGTTTATGAGATCATTTGAATCTGATAGTTGTTCTTCAGGTTGTATCAGAATATAATGAAAATTGACCAATAGAAATTATCCAAATTACTTGGAATAAAATATTTAACTTCCAGTGAAAGTTACAAAGGTAAAATTGCCATTTTGAAGATTTTTCGAAGTTACCAGGGTTTAAATAATCAAATTAATTAATACAACCAAATAATACATGGACTTAAGCTTTGCACATTACTCCAAAAAGTAGTTTTATTTAGTTTGTTTTATTTATTTAAGTGTCTAAATGTTTTAATAATTTAATATTTGTTGTTCAGGAGTAATGTGGGAGTGTATTAATATGTTATTATATTATATCCGTAGAATAAAATATTAAATAAATTGTTTATCGCAATATTTTTTGGGACAGTATATGATCCTGTGTGAGACAGTGACTCTATATTAATATGTCCTCTCTGGTCTAAATGAAGCTTATGAATATGAATTGTGCTGATTAAACTCGTTCACACTGATCAGAGCCACAGTCGTGATAAAAGATAAAAGATCTTTATCCAGAATCGTCTGTTACAGCGACGGCGCTTCATCTCCGTCCAGCAGAACAATCTCAGTGTTTCTCCAAAAGCAGCCGCAAGCTGCTGATCTATAAAGATTCTGTTTATAGACTGAATTAATATTAAATATAATCAGATTCACTGTAGTTAGAGTTTCTGTATTTTGGAGTTTTTAGGTATTAAAGCTGGAAATGAGGTGAATAATGGATGTTAACTCGTGTCTTTATCTGTGGATGTATCACAGTTTAAAGGATGTAATTGGCTGGTTTTGCAGGTTAGAACAATAAACTATAAATATATAATATATATATATATATATATATATATATATATATAACTTCTATTAGACTACAGTAGTTGTCTATATGTGTTTAGGATGGTTAGTAGTGGGTTAATTGGGTTTATTGGGTTATTTATGTTAATTAAGTTAATTGAGTTAATTGGGCTGTGAGTTGCGAGACTTTAACTGAAATAAAATTAAATATTAAAGCTTATCTTTACATCCTTCCGCAGTTGTGAATAGTGGTGAATCCCACCAGTGTGTAACCTGTAGATTAGGGCAGGTGTGAGAGGAAGATGCCCCGCTTTGTTATCTTGTCGCATTGCAAATGTGGTTGTAAAACCCAGCAGTTTAACTCCCCTTCCCGTGGTTTATTAACTTAATCTGAAAACATTCTTTACTGAATTCCACTTTACTGTTGGTGACACAATTAAAATCTGATATATATATATATATATTAGTGAATCTAATATATAGGACTATGTTTTTATCCAACATATATTTGTCACATATAGAAAGTTTAAGTTAAATATGAAAAATGTATATATACACACACACACACCTGCCCCCTATGCACACCTGAGACCTGGTAACACTAACGAGTCATTTTGACATTTTGGAGGGAAAATAACAAGCACTGTTGAATTTGGAGATTAAAAGTGTAGTCTCTTTGTAGGGGTGTATCACTGTAGATGAATGGCTGTGTATATTGAGTTATTTTGAGGGAAGAATAAATTTACACTGTTATATAAGATAAGCTGCACACAGACTACTTTTCATTGTGTTAAAGTGTCATTTTATCAGTGTTTCCCATGAAAAGAAAAAGGGAAATATCTGCAGAAATGTGATACACTGTATGTATATGAACTGAAAGTCAGTAGAACAGTGTACGGGGGTTGTGGAGGTTTTACCGGCTGGTTCCTCTGAAGGAGGGCTGTTCCTCTCCGGCTCTGAGCTCCGCTCTCCTTCAGATGTTGGGAAACGTGGTTTTCCTTGTGGTTTTTTCCCCTTATGATCATCCAGAGCCAACTGGAAACCATTTGACTGCCATAAATAGAGCTCAGCTTGTGGGATTGAGAACAAGCTGTTTGTAGATATGGAGAAACGGGTGAAGGTTCTGGAAGCAGGAGCTCCGACCGCACCGCTCGGCATGCTGGGACGGATCACCTGAGCACAGTTTAGCAGCGCTGATATTTTACCCCATAATGATTTCATTGAACAGCAGGGGGTAGTGAGGGCTGGTGGCCACATGGGGAACCCCCCAACACACACACACACACACACACACACCCCACCTCGAGCTCTGTTCCATTTGTAAACTACAAATCTGTGGGTTTAATGCAGAGTGTTTAGCGGGAGCAGCGCAGTGAAGCTCAGCAGAACCCTGAGAGATGTTTTTAAGGGCAACTGTTGTGTGTGTGTGTGGGTGGGTGTGTGTGTGTGTGTTAGTGTGTGTGTGTGGGTGGGTGTGTGTGTGTTTTCACTGTTATTCAGCTGTGATCAGCAGGCTGCATATATGAGCAGTTTGGTAGCTGCTCCGCTGACATACATCTGACATCCTGTCTTCAGTGATATCAGGCTGAGCTCGAGTAGAGTGAAGGTGAGGTGTAGTGTGGTTAGAGGAAGAGCAGTCTTGATGTTTGTGTATAAGTGTGTGTGTGTGTGTGGGTGGGTGTATATATGTGTGTGTGTTTGTGTGTTTGTATCTCTTGAGTTTTGCTACTGCACTGTATATGTGTATACTGGTACATGGGAAAGATGTTAAGGGAGGAGACAGGTCTCTCTCTCTCTCTCTCTCTCTCTCTCTCTGTTATCTGATGTGTTTGGGGGGCAGGCAGTAAGTGAGGCAGAGTCGAGGCGGAAGTCAGCAGTAAACATTGAGATGTCTGAAACCACAAAAGCACACCTGGCACACCTCACTCTGAACGACTTCAAACAGCCAAAGTCAATCTCATCCGCACCTTTAACCATTTCACAACCCTCACACGAGGAACGCCTACACCAGGCCTGTAAGATCCTTCCTATTTTTATCTTCATCTCAGTATCCGTTTCACAATCGTGAAGCAATAACAGCAAACTGCGTTACCCACGTGCAGCAGCAGGGGGAGCTCATGAGGCTTAGCCTTGCTTTGCCTCCAGCCTCGTTATGTCATGTGATCAGTCTGTGCTCCCCCTGCTGCTGCACGTGGGTAATGCAAGTTAGAGAGCAAATTAGAGTAGGACGTACTAAAGCAGAGTGAGTTAGACTGTGGAAGAGTGAGGTAAAGTGTGGTAGAGTGTGGAAGTTTGAGGTAAAGTGAGGTGGGGTGTGGTAGGGTGAAGTAAGGTGAGGGAGAAATCCAGTCATCACAAACTGCTCTTTATCCTGGGAAAAATAAATGCAGCCAAAAACAGTTGCTGAAAATCTCCGGCATCCACCCACATCACAGTCTGTATAACCAATCACAGCCCATACTGAGCTTCCTCCTGACCAATCACAGCTGCTGATGTCACAGCACATGTATCAACAGACACATGTAAGACAGGTAATCTTCAGTTTTGCAGCGTTGTGTGTGTCTGTGTGTGTGTGTGTGTGTGGAGAGACTGATAAAAATCACAGGATCAGTATTTGATCAGAATCACAGTTATTGATGTGGGAAACTGAGATCAGCAGCAGGGAGATGCAGGATCTGTATTTACGCTGGATGATGAGCTGCAGATGCTTCATTCCGCTGATGTCTGTATGAATGGATTTCATCCAAACAGACTGCAGGGCTGCGGCTCCCTGTTGTTTTATGGGTGCTGCGCTTCATCTGCTTACAAAATATCATGAGATTTACAGCAGCAGCACGAAGAAGAATGAGCTCATCCTCCTCTCTGTGGTCAAAACCTCAAAGACAACAGCGAGCATCATCTCGCTCATCTCCCAGGGCTTTCATTCTCATCCGTCAGAAAAACTTCATCCTCTCTTCTTTAAACCAAAGAGTCCCGAAAAGTTTCCGTTTATCGTTAATTAATTCCAAAAACCGCAGTGACTGTTTTTAATTCTATAAACATTAGAGTGAGACGACATTAATGCAGGCGGTTTATGATGAAAGGAGGCGGGTGGTGATTCGGGTTTGGGTGTTTTAGATTCTGTGGGACAGAAACACTTTTATTTGTTGGATCAGATGATGTGAGCAGTTTAATAATCCTAATAATTTTTTTAGTTCTATCTAAGTATGATATGGTATATATTTAATATTTTTATCACAATATTGTTCTTGAAGTTGGGCGTCACTATAGAACAGGGGTCAGCAATTACGTTTGATATTTTTCAAGCCATTACGTGGCCACAAAAAAATCTGTTTTGTAAAATGAGATGTAATGGGATGATGTGAATTGAGATTATATCACAATAATCCATCTGACCTGAACCCCGATGATGATAAATCTCAGGACTGGATGAAGTTTCAGAATAAATGCATTTATTAAAACTGTTGAGATTAGATACCTAGTGCTGAGGCATTAATTGGCTGCAGCTGGAAAAGAGGCGGAGTCTGACTTTACATTTTGTTCTCCACACAAATAGAGAATGAAGACTAAGTTCTGGGTTGTAATCAGTAGAGCCGTTGGGTTAAATAGGTCATTATTGTGATGGAGAGAGCAGCTGGAGCCGGTGGAGATGCGAGGTTTTGGTTAAGGTTCTTGAGGTGCTGAGCTCTGTGTGATTGGTTGGTTTCTGAGTACAGTTTCAGGTCTTGTGGTTTAGCAGTGAGAGCAGCTCGTCTGTTACCTGATAAACAACAGCAGCAGCGTTACCACGGAAACTCTCAGCCTCTCACCTGAGCTCCTCCCCCTCAGAATAACTTTAACCAAAACCTTCCCACCTCCACCCGCTCACCTCGTACCTCCACCCGCTCACCTCGTACCTCCACCCGCTCACCTCGTACCTCCACCTGCTCACCTCGTACCTCCACCCGCTCACCTCGTACCTCCACCCGCTCACCTCGTTCCTTCACCCGCTCACCTCGTTCCTTCACCCGCTCACCTCGTACCTCCACCCGCTCACCTCGTACCTCCACCCGCTCACCTCGTACCTCCACCCGCTCACCTCGTACCTCCACTGGCTCACCTCTTAGCTCCACCCGCTCACCTCGTACCTCCACCCGCTCACCTCGTACCTCCACCTGCTCACCTCGTACCTCCACTGGCTCACCTCGTACCTCCACCCGCTCACCTCGTACCTCCACTGGCTCACCTCTTAGCTCCACCCGCTCACCTCGTACCTCCACCCGCTCACCTCGTTCCTTCACCCGCTCACCTCGTTCCTTCACCCGCTCACCTCGTACCTCCACCCGCTCACCTCGTACCTCCACCCGCTCACCTCGTTCCTTCACCCGCTCACCTCGTACCTCCACCCGCTCACCTCGTTCCTTCACCCGCTCACCTCGTACCTCCACCCGCTCACCTCGTTCCTTCACCCGCTCACCTCGTTCCTTGACCCGCTCACCTCGTTCCTTCACCCGCTCACCTCGTACCTCCACCCGCTCACCTCGTACCTCCACCCACTCACCTCGTACCTCCACTGGCTCACCTCTTAGCTCCACCCGCTCACCTCGTACTTCCACCTGCTCACCTCGTACCTCCACCCGCTCACCTCGTACCTCCACCGGCTCACTTCATACCTCCACCCACTCACCTCGTACCTCCACCGGCTCCAGCCGCTCTCTACCTCACAGCACTGCTGATTATTATACAGAGAAATGAATTAGAGGAGGAGAGGAACCAGTACTGTGTCCCATGACTTTTGCCATGTCCCATGAAAGCTATACCTAAACCCTCCTCTGTGGGATGTGTGGGCGGGACCTTCAGCACTGAATGTGGATACACCCGGACAGTTCTAGCCAGAAACCAACGGTCACCATCATTACCCCCTCTGCACTGCACTGTCCACTGTGGGAGGTAACATTAGCTTCTATAGTGTAGTATCAGTTCTCACGTTACACTGCGGACGGAGAAATGT
The DNA here is from genome assembly GCF_023375975.1 of Astyanax mexicanus. Classification (NCBI taxonomy): domain Eukaryota; kingdom Metazoa; phylum Chordata; class Actinopteri; order Characiformes; family Acestrorhamphidae; genus Astyanax; species Astyanax mexicanus. Next base: position 48,006,066 of record NC_064424.1, read on the forward strand.
AAAGAGAGGGAGAGAGAGAGAGAGGGATGAAAGGAAAGAGGGACGGATGGATCTGATCTTGGTTAGCGTTAGCGTTAGCGTCGTGGCTCCGGGGTGAAATCTGCTGATTCTGATCCGGGGAGGCGGTGATTCCCTCCAGCCACATGTTTACATTACAGATCATCAGTAAACAGTCTGAGGGACGAGATCAGAGCTATTGTTCTGAGGGGGAGGTTCTGGACTCGGGCGGGTCGGACCCCGTCCTCCCGGCGCTGCTCTCGGGTCGGGAGCAGCAGCAGAAGCAGGCGGTTTATTTTAGGGTGAAAATTATACGGTAAAGACGCTTCGCTGTGTTATTTGTGCAGATGATCAATTGCTGAATACCTCCCTCTGAGAGCCGGCCTGCCCACAGCGCCGAAACCTCATATCACAGCTTTCCCTCGAGAACTGCAGGAGGAACGCACTGAGCGCGCTCAGACTCTCAGAATCTCTTTATTTAAACTAATACTATTTACTTAATACTGACTTACATATGTATTAAAGATGTTAGAATATTTACTCAACAATCCGTAAACAAATCAAATCAAAAGCAGCAAAGTGGCAGAAATATGTAAATGACTTTAGTTTAGTTGGGGTGAAAGATCATGTTAAAAGTCATTTAACAAGAAAAATGAGAAAAAATAAAAAGATAAGCTCTGTTTTTATAGGCTTGTTTTTGGCAAAGACTCAAAAACAAAGATGGCAACGATGTGAGTTTAGATTCAGTTTAGATTCAGTTTAGATTCAGTTTAGATTCAGTTTAGATTCACACTGCGGTGTGAAATTCATAAACTGACACAAACGTATTAAATAATCAGTTTCACCGCGTTGAAGGTAATAACTGGTGATTCTGCAGGTTAACCGCGCGCTCTAAAGCGCTTCACCTGTATGAGACGCTGCGTTTGTGCTGCTATAGAATACAGAGCATTTCATGCTACATCTCTAAACCCTCCTCATCCATAACATGAAAGGATTTGAGTAAAACCACACAAGATGAGCCTCTCCATCCATCCATCCATCCATCCTGCTTTTTACTGAGAGCCGTAAGATGAAAGGAAGAGTCTGAACATCAGATCAATACGGCCGTCAATAGAAAGATGTACAGGAGATTAAAGAGGAGAGACGCCGGCTGCAGTTCACTAATAGCTCACAACAGAGCCGAATGGAAAAGAGCTTTAATTGATGTGAGGAGAGGAGGAAGAATAATACTCAGGCGTGGGTGAAGGTGTTATAATGGTGCTCTGCTCTCCTTGTCATGAAAGTATTGTAGACCGTCCACCTCTGAGGCTGCATTGATCCTTTAATCAACTGATAGCACACGTCTCCACTTAAAATGCATTACCGCTCTCTCCGGAGGACCTCGCTCCCCCCGGGATGCATTATTCACCAGCAGGGCTGGAAGTGCGTTAGTTAACTCACGTTTGTTGCTGTAACTTCAAGGGATTTGAGGAGAATTCAGTGTTATTTGCTTCTGGTTGACGTCCAGCTGTGTGACATCGACCTGACCTGAAACGATGAGACCTCAGTTTAGGAGGGGCTTCATATGTAAAAATCTAACACACATATATATATATATATATATATATATATATATATAATCACAAAGTATATAAAAACATAGCATATATTAAAACCTGCATTATAGTGGATGCAGGTGACTTATGGGTGTGTTAGTGATAATTCTTAAAATATTCTGTATATATTAGTAGTGATCAGATAATAATGTTTGAGTGTTTTGTAATCTATATTGGATTTGAACAGGATGATTATTTGTAATTTTTTGCACTTTGACGCATTAGTTTAGGAGCTCTCTCTGATCTGTGTAGTGAATCTTTGTGCGTTGGTGTGTTTGGGGGCGTGGCTTTGGAAGGAGGGCTGCTGGGGGGGGTTATATTTTTGTATTTTTATGAACTAGTTTCTACAATTTTTTTCCAGTATTAGCTGATCAGTATTGATCAGTATTGATCAGTATTGATCAGTTTGATCAGGTCTTGTGTAGATCTGTGTGCAGCTTTTAAAAACTGATCAACCTCCATCTTCCACATGTGGTATGATGTCATCCGCTGTTTTAAGTGATGTCATAGTGTTCCTCTGAGCTCGGGGGAGTACAGATGTTTTCCTCCAGTCCAGAACCGCAGGATCCAGCCGCTCTCCCGGCTCTGAGCTCCGGCGCCGCGGTGTTTATTCATTTACTAAACACTGATCTCCCGCTGTTCACAACCACCACTCACTACTGCTGTCACCATACTGCACACACTCATTGTTCACACTTATATTGTGCAAAAGTGTATAATCACCAATATAACATAGTAATTAAGCAGTCGATCAAAAATTATAGTTGAGTAAGAGAATAAATGCGTAATTAAGCAGGTTTTAAAACTCTTAAAGTATCGTTACTGTCTGATTAAGGAAAATGATCTGACGTCACAGTTTTTATATTTTCTTATATTTTCCTGTTCCTCCATCATTAATTCTAGTTTTTTAAGATTAGTTTGATTTTGTTTTTCTTCTTTTTTTTCCACATCAGCCTTAATTGAAAAATGTATCATGTTAATAAAGAAGAAGAAAATTTAACTCATTTAGTTTATTTATTTATTTTATAATTAACCCCGAGTTCAGTGGGAGAACCTCAGTTCACTACGTCCTCCAGCCTCCGTCTCCATGATGTGTTCTGAGATGTTATTCATTAACAATAATCAATAATCTGTGAATTGGGAAAAGCACAGTAAACCAGTAGCCGATATGTGGAGGTGCTGGATGATCGGGGGGGAGAATCGGGTTTTATAATCAGGGTTTGGGTGGAGGATGAGGGACGTATGAAAGGTGTGAGCAGTAAAATCACCTGGATCACCTGGATCAGCTGGTGAGAGGTGTTCTCTCTCTGACCGGTGATTGGCGGTGTCTGTGTGGGTTACCGTGGCGATGCCAGCAGGGGGATTTGGCACCGGATTCACAGCAGCTCACGTAGCGTGCCAGCCTCGCCGCGGTAACCATGGTAACATCATGACTTCTTCCTGGTGCAGCGAGGGCCCAGCCCAGCAGGTGGGCTGCAGAACCACCCCTGGCGTGGGGTGGGGGGGTGATGGGTTTGGGGTGGGGGGGTGATGGAGGGGAGGGGGGGAAGGGGGGTGAGTATCTCCACCATAATCGCTTGATCCAGAGGGGCCGAGTGAATTAATCAGAGGGAATAAATTACTACATGAAAGAGCTGCATTTTCTCCTCCCTGCTGCATTAAACTCTGCAGCGCTTCTGATTTCAGTATCTCTCTCTCTCTGCAGCGATATTAAAATAGACTCTGAATTATGGAGCAGAGTCGTATTATATAGACTTTATTTCATGTGAAATAGATCTAAACAATAACTCAATATAAATGTATATCACAATAGAACATGTTCTAATAATAGAAATATGCTTTTATAACACATTCTATTCATCAAACATTATTTACATAACTACAGGAGCATTACAGGAACTCACACATTTATTTTTCAGAAGCTCAGATATAGTTTGTGTCGTATTTTAAAGATTTTCAGAGGCTTATTGTTTATATTTATATTGGATTCAGTATTTTTATAATCAGTAATATTATAATATATTAGTGAAGATCTTCTGTAAGATTTTGTTTTTGTATGATGAGAGCAGCACAGTTTAATAATAAGGGTTTTTGATGCTACAGGAAGTGAGTGAGATTCACACCTGTCCTGTTTGGATCTGAACTTAAGTATCAGGTGTGAAAGGGGGCGTGACCCTTTAGTTTAGTTCTTGGTGGAGAGGAGTTCTCGCTCCGGATCTGCAGAGAGAAACACTTTTATATCATTCAGATTTTCAAACTGAATCAGCCTGTAAACAAACCAGAGGAATAAAGAAGCGTTTCTGCCCCGGTGCATCAATTTATACCCTATTATACCCTAAACTAGGGGTGGGCGATATGACTCTAAAATAATATCACAATGTTTCAGGGTAACTATATACTATATAACTATATACTTGGTAATATAGGAAAACAGAAAAATAATTACCTAATTTCAGGAATATAGTTTAATAGTATAACAGTATAATCATAATGTGGCAAAATAAATAATATAGCATAATATAATATAATGCAGCATAAAAACTGCAGAATATTTTCATGCATATAAACTGCAAACTAAAACTATAAACTAAAACAATTCTACAATTATTATAATTATACTATACTACCCTGTACTACCCTGTGTATAGTGTGTGTGTGTGTGTAGTGTGTGTGTAGTGTATAGTGTGTGTAGTGTGTGTGTAGTGTGTGTGTAGTGTGTGTGTGTAGTGTGTGTAGTGTGTAGTGTGTGTGTGTGTAGTGTGTGTGTGGTGTGTGTAGTGTGTGTGTGTGTGTATATTGTGTGTGTGTATAGTGTGTGTGTGTAGTGTGTGTGTGTAGTGTGTGTGTGTGTAGTGTGTGTGTGTGTGTAGTGTGTGGGTGTGTGTGTAGTGTGTGTGTAGTGTGTGTGTAGTGTGTGTGTGTAGTGTGTGTGTGTAGTGTGTGTGTGTATAGTGTGTGTGTATAGTGTGTGTGTGGTGTGTGTGTAGTGTGTGTGTAGTGTGTGTGTAGTGTGTGTGTGTAGTGTGTGGGTGTGTGTAGTGTGTGTGTAGTGTGTGTGTAGTGTGTGTGTGTAGTGTGTGTGTGTGTGTGTATAGTGTGTGTGTATAGTGTGTGTGTAGTGTGTGTGTAGTGTGTGTGTGTAGTGTGTGTGTGTGTATAGTGTGTGTGTATAGTGTGTGTGTGGTGTGTGTGTAGTGTGTGTGTGTAGTGTGTGTAGTGTGTAGTGTGTGTGTAGTGTGTGTGTGTGTAGTGTGTGTGTGTAGTGTGTAGTGTGTGTGTGTGTGTGTGTAGTGTGTGTGTGTAGTGTGTGTGTGTGTAGTGTGTGTGTGTAGTGTGTGTGTGTGTAGTGTGTGTGTGTGTACACTACACACACACTGTTAAATTCCTCAGTGTTTCCTGTAGTTCAGATCTGTTACAGGATCTGCTCTCTTTCATCTGTGTGTTCTAAACTCCATCCCATAATTATCATCATCATCAGCAGAGCTCCAGCACGGTGCAGCAGATCATACGATACGAAATCACCATAAAATAATATCACGGTATTTCATGGTATTTTGGTGATACTCTTAGCGATGAGAAAAAACAGCAAAACAGCCACTGTATCATTTCTGTAAGTTTGGAGCGTTTCTATTGGTCAGTTTATCCTGAAATTTTAAGGACGTTTAAGGAAGAACTGGAGGATTAGAATGTTTTTGAATTCATAATTATATTAAATATACATATATCTATTTATTTATTAAACACTCAGATTGATTAGAGTATTCTGAGTGAGTGATTGGTGTGTATTAGTAGTGCGAGAGTTTGTGTTCCAGTTCAGGCGTGACGTTGAGTTTGCGTGTTTTGTGCAGTTTTTTCCCAGTAATATTGATTATAGTTGAGGGTTTTTTCAGAAAGGTTGAGGTATTTTCCTCGGGCTGCGGCGCTTCTGTCAGAAATACCCGGCAAATTCAAGCAGCAGCAGCGCAGGTTTCAGTATGACTCTAAACCCGAGCGCGGCTGACGCTCACTGAAGAGAATTTTCCCAGCATTTCCCCTCCTTTCATTTCTGGATTCTTATATTTATCTGCTGTAATTAAATTCCCTTTTATATAAATATATATATATTTTTTTACTATAAATGTTTTTTTAGGTGAAGAGGAAAAATATTTTCCTCCAAAATAACTAAATAATCATATTAACCAATGACTAGTTATAAACAATAATTGAATATATATTGTGGCTGAGCGAAATGGTAAAAATATAATAAAACATTATTTAAAAACATTTTAAATTATTTTTATGTGTAGAAAATGATTTAAAACTGCTATTCAAATTCTGTTCTATTTTATTATTCTTAGTCAATTTTGAAATAAAATGTTATAGTTAAACATATTTAATTACATTTAAGTAAGAACATTGTCAGTGTAATATATTCAGTAAATGATATTGTGTATAATTAACACAATATTAACCACAGTGATGTGTTGTGATGTATTGTGATGTATTGTGATGTGTTGTTATGTATTGTTATGTATTGTGATGTATAGTTATGTGTTGTGATGTGTTGTGATGTGTTGTGATGTGTTGTGATGTATTGTGATGTGTTGTGATGTATTGTGATGTGTTGTGATGTATTGTTATGTGTTGTTATGTATTGTTATGTATTGTGATGTATAGTTATGTGTTGTGATGTGTTGTGATGTGTTGTTATGTGTTGTGATTAGGGTTGCAGCGGTAACCGGTTTCACGGTATACCATGGTATTAAAATGCACGGTTATCATACCGTGTGTGTTTGCTTATTACCGGTAAAACGCAAGCCAGCGGAGAAACTCACCCGCGCATGCGCAACTCTGCTCCGCTTCAGCTGCTCAGCACACAGCGGTGAGAACAGCAGAAAGTGCATCAGACTAAACATTATCTCCATCCGCCTAAAAAAAGGCTAAACTAAAATCAGCAGTGTGGGACTATTTCAGAGACCCGCCGCACGCACCCGAGGATGGTTATCCGATTTGTAATCAATGTGGCCGTAAAGTCACAGCTAAAGGTGGACATACGGCAAACCTGTTCTCCCATCTCCGAGAACACCACCCCGCAGTGCAGCGCAAAGTATGTGGTTAGTTTATAATTTTAATCTGAACATAAATAAAATCTCTTTGTAGTCGTGCACAACCCATGCGGTAAGCGCCCGCAAAAGCGCTGAGTTATCCGAAATTTGGGCACGCAGGTACAGGCGTGAAGTGCGTGCTACGACGGATTCACGTGTCCGTGTAAAGGTCCTGGCCGGACTGGATGTGAAAGACGCCATTCATTTACATGCGTTCATTTTCTAATTCTGACGTGCCTGTTTTTCATGTGTTAAAACCAGACTCAGAAATAAATCCCCTCTATCTGGTTATATACCAACTTGGCAGTAAAACGGACGTTTACAACAGTTGTTGATCAGACACTGACCCAGGCTCAGTTTATCAGATATTAAATAATTTAAACTTAAATAATTGTACTGAATAGTTTAAACACAGGATCTTTACTTCTTAGAGGACATGTAATGTGTGACACGTGTGTGTGTGTGTGTGTGTGTATATATATATATATATATATATATATACACCCTTAATGACCTTAAGAGTAGTGGAAAAACCTGGTTTCCTTCACCTAATGGTGTTTTTTTTTTTTTAAGGAGACATTATCTATATAGTTGTTCCAGGTTTCTACAATAAATAGTTAATTGAACAAAAAACCTTTGTTGTAATTTCTTTAAGGGTCAGTTTAATAATATATGTAACAAACTGTGATACCGTGATAACCGTGATACCGCGGTATTTTCTGAGACGGTTATCATACCATGAAAATCTCATACCGTTGCAACCCTAGTTGTGATGTATTGTTATGTGTTGTGATGTATTGTGATGTGTTGTGATGTGTTGTGATGTGTTGTGATGTATTGTTATGTGTTGTGATGTATTGTTATGTGTTGTGATGTGTTGTGATGTGTTGTGATGTATTGTTATGTGTTGTGATGTATTGTTATGTGTTGTGATGTATTGTTATGTGTTGTGATGTATTGTTATGTGTTGTGATGTATAGTTATGTGTTGTGATGTATTGTTATGTGTTGTGATGTGTTGTGATGTGTTGTTATGTGTTGTGATGTATTGTTATGTGTTGTGATGTATTGTGATGTGTTGTGATGTATTGTGATGTGTTGTGATGTGTTGTGATGTATTGTGATGTGTTGTTATGTGTTGTGATGTATTGTTATGTGTTGTGATGTATTGTTATGTGTTGTGATGTATTGTGATGTGTTGTGATGTATTGTGATGTGTTGTGATGTGTTGTGATGTATTGTGATGTGTTGTTATGTGTTGTGATGTATTGTTATGTGTTGTGATGTATTGTTATGTGTTGTGATGTATTGTTATGTGTTGTGATGTATAGTTATGTGTTGTGATGTATTGTTATGTGTTGTGATGTGTTGTGATGTGTTGTTATGTGTTGTGATGTATTGTTATGTGTTGTGATGTATTGTGATGTGTTGTGATGTATTGTGATGTGTTGTGATGTGTTGTGATGTGTTGTGATGTATTGTTATGTGTTGTGATGTATTGTTATGTGTTGTGATGTATTGTTATGTGTTGTGATGTATTGTTATGTGTTGTGATGTATTGTTATGTGTTGTGATGTATAGTTATGTGTTGTGATGTATTGTTATGTGTTGTGATGTATAGTTATGTATTGTGATGTATAGTTATGTGTTGTGATGTATTGTTATGTGTTGTGATGTATTGTTATGTGTTGTGATGTATTGTTATGTGTTGTGATGTATTGTTATGTGTTGTGATGTATTGTTATGTATTGTGATGTATTGTGATGTATTGAGATGTATTGTTATGTGTTGTGATGATCAGGGCAGTAAGAGTTAATCAGTTGTGATAGCGCTGGTCTCGGTATTGTTTTGATGAGCGTGAGGAGGGGAAGTGTGTTTTGCTGTTGGATTTATGACATTTGCGGTTCGGTTTGTTTCCCGAAAATTATTTGTCGTTCTTTCGTTTCTCTTTGGAGGAAAAACAAATCTATTAATCATATTTAACTCTGCAGAGCATCACACTCAAAACACTCATCACTGATTACTGTTTATCTCATTCTTTATTTTATTAATGTGTTTAATGTTCCATTAACTGAACTGATGAATTGAATTAATGCTGTATTAGTAATTAATTCATTAGTTAATTGTTTGTTATTTGGGTCTGAAGGTTTGATTCTCCTGTTTTACAGTGTAGAACAGAGTGATGATCAGCCGGTTTGATCCAGAGTTATTTATAAACTGTTCACCGTACGGAAACCTCAGAGGGTCACGCGGTTTGAGAGGGTCACTGTTATTCACTCTGAGGAGCCGATAGAGTTATAAAGTTATTTTTATAGTTTATTATCTGAAGAACATTCAGAACTGGAGCCCCATAAACCAAATAGTTTATTAAGTAATGAATTCTAATTTACTACTTCATTAAAATAATGTTTACATGATAATAAAACAAAAATATTCTTCATAATATTTCAGTATAAATCTTTAATTAAATCCCACTTCATGCAGTGAATCAGTGGTAACAGATTTAACAGGTAACCAGTTTAAATTCACTTAATCGCTCTGTTTTCATTGGTTTGAGTGCAGTGGTGCCGTTTGGAACACAGCCCCTGATTTCAGTGCTTTGAAACACGTCCTGCTCATCTATCTATAATATGAAATCATGCGTATATATTTCATATTTGTATATATTGTGTGATTTCTGTGGGATTAGAGGTGATTGGTGTTTCTGAGCTGCAGAAGTTCTCGGCTCTTCAGTGAGATGATGGAGAGACCTGGAGCTCCAGCAGGAGTCTGGGGGGGTTGTGTGGGCGAGGGGGGGTTGTGTGGGCGAGGGGGGGTTGTGTGGGTGAGGGGGGGTTTAGGGGGCGGGTTTGTTGGGTGGGCGGGTCTTTGGATCAGGTGGGGGGCGTGGTTTTGTGTGTTTAAACATGCCGGCATTGTTATGTCTGCAGAGTCTTTGATGTCGTCTGAACCTCCAGCTCAGTGGCGCTGGTTTCCCCCAATCATTTCCAGATTGTGGCGCCGTGCCGAACGAACTGCTGTCACTCATGATGCTCTGGAGCGAGCCGGGGGGAGCGGGCCGGGCCGGGCCAGGGGGAGAGGGCCGGCCTGGGGGAGTCCCGGAGAGATAGGGAGGCGCACTTTGATTGGCTGAGATACGGGTTGACCTGAGTAGGTTCTCCACTCTGATGTTTTCATCTTCCAGCCTGATCTGCAGGAACTGAAGAGGAATTTAAATCAAATTTTCCACAATTCTCATAAACCCACGCTTACACTAACCCTCAATCCTCCTCAAACCTCCTCAAACTCCTCAACCCCCCCAAACCTCCTCAACCCCCCCAAACCTTCTTTAACCTCCTCAACCCCCCCCAAACCTCCTCAACCCCCCCCCAAACCTCCTCAACCCCCCCCAAACCTTCTTTAACCTCCTCAACCCCCCCCAAACCTCCTCAACCCCTCCCAAACCTCCTCAACCCCCCCAAACCTCCTCAACCCCCCCAAACCTTCTTTAACCTCCTCAAACCTGCAGACTAAAGGAGGCGATACGACGCTTTAAAAGACCACTGTGGAATTTTTCTAATCTCACTTTCACTCAGACAGGAAATGGACTTTTTTCTCAGTTACAGTAATCCTGATCACAAACACACCAGCCTCTCTCTCACAAACACACCAGCCTCTCTCTCACAAACACACCAGCCTCTCTCGCACAAACACACCAGCCTCTCTCGCACAAACACACCAGCCTCTCTCGCACAAACACACCAGCCTCTCTCGCACAAACACACCAGCCTCTCTCGCACAAACACACCAGCCTCTCTCGCACAAACACACCAGCCTCTCTCGCACAAACACACCAGCCTCTCTCGCACAATTGCATCAATGCAGTCAGGTGACCATCCTCCCAACAACATAAAAAATAATAGACTGTTATTTTAATTATTCATTTTATTTTTCTGTAAATACTTGTGAGCAGGTTCAGTCCCTCTGGTGCTCGGCTATTTCTCGTTATTTTTCACTGAGAGGACAATATTGACATGAACATGAATATGTTTTTACTTTAGTTATGTTTTATTTGTTTAGGATAAATAAACATTATTATAAACTAAATCTTTACTCGCTAAATGTAATGTTTAACTGCATTATTTTGCATTATTATTATATATTAATATGAAATGGGCTTACATTGTGAGAAATATTGACAATATATCATCCCAAAGTTATTGTGACAGCCATAACATTATGACCAGCTCTTTGTTCCTGAACTCATTAAAACAGCGTGTAAAACGTATCAGAGCTCAGAGAGGAGATTAAAGATGTGACTGAAAGCAGCTCTAATTTCCTCATCAAAACAAGTCCTTACGTTTCTAAAGGTAAGAATACATTACCGCGTTTTATCTGCGTGCGCCGAGTGATCTGTAGGGCCGGGAGGTCACGCCGTCCCTCAGTGTAACGCAGCGTCCCTAATTTCCTCGAGTGATCAGTCAAACGCTGTCTTTTATCCAACGCCGGATAAAAGGAAACGACCTTATGCTAATGAATTTCTCTCGATTACAGAGCGAGATTAGGAGATGCTCTGATATCTAATGGGAATTCTGCTTTGATGCCACACTGACCAGAAGATCACTATGATCACTATGTTTCTGGCACTTTGTGAGCGCGAGCTGCTTTGTATCTCTTTAACTACAGAAATGTAATTATGTTAAGTTGGGAGGGGGCGGGGCCAGTTTAACTAGAAGGAGGTTGATAATGATAGGTTGGAGGAGGGCACGTGTTTAATCTCGGCCAGAATGAGTAAGAAAGATCTGAACAGATGAAACCACTTCAAGAGCTGCTAATTGCTGTAAGGAAGAAAAACGACGTCAAGAAACATCAGTGTAAAATTGTGCACCATTATGTTTAAAGGAAATAGCAAACAAACCTCAGTCCTTTGAACAGACCTCGTACAGCCTGTGTTCTCCCCACACACGCGGAGGCACACGCTGACGGATACGTTAACCCTTTCACACGCGACGGTTACTCATTTTCAGTTTCTAAAAATGTTGAATATTTTCTGTGGAGAGTTAAAAATGATCTGTACTGCAGTTTTTCTGGATCTGGCTCTGCTGATAAAGAGTGTGTGTGTATGTGTGTGTGTGTGAGTGTGTGTGTGTGGGCAGGGAATAATAAGACATTCACTTTGTGGAGCTGTGGGGGGTCTGAGACTCTCTACTCCAGATTGTATAGAAAAAAGAAGAGGAATAACTTTTTTATGAACGTAATTCTCCTCCTCTCTCTCTCTCTCTCTCTCTCTCTCTCTCTCTGCACCTCAACATATCGAGTATCAGACAGCATGCTGTTAGCATTAGCATGCTGTTAGCATTAGCATGCTGTTAGCATTAGCAATAACTGGGACTCAGAAGTTATTGAGACCATTTGTAAACAGAAACATGAAAGAAATCAAACCCCCCGCGCAGCGTTTTCTTGATCTTCAAAGCAGCATCGATCAGACGGGCCGTCCTCACATCGATTCCCCACCGCAGATACTGGAGTTAAGTGTTTACAGCAGTGTTTCTGCGTCTGACTGACGGCTGTGTGTTTGTGTGTTTTTGTGTCGCTGTTTCAGGCTAATAAAGTGTCGGTGGTGCAGCAGTCTCACACGATGCACCCGCTCACGTCCCTCCTGCCCTACAGTAACGAACACTTCAACCCCAGCCCTCCTCACCTGCCCACAGACATGAGCCAGAAACCAGGTACGTTCCTCCCTCCCTGCTTATTTACTCACTACAACTCCCATAATTCACCTGCTCCCACTATTATTAGACCCTCACTACAACTCCCATAATTCACCTGCACTCACTATTATCAGACCCTCACTACAACTCCCATAATTCACCTGCACCCACTATTATCAGCCCTCACTACAACTCCCATAATTCACCTGCACCCACTATTATGAGACCCTCACTACAACTCCCATAATTCACGTGGCCTTGAGCACATGAGCACACTGACCAGTGCTCAGTCAACCTCACTCACAAGATAACACCTCACCATTTATAGGTGTTCAAAGCTCAGTCATTAGACATTGTTATGTAAATTGATAATAAAATGTTACCTCATGGGATGGCTTGGGAATGTCTATAACTGTATAAGTTTGGAGGTGTTATCTGGTGAGCGACAGGTCCAGGGTCAGTGTAGGAGATGCAGGTTCCTGTCCTTCACTGAGCGTCTCAGAGATATAAAACAGTGGAGCACATGTATCACCTGTATTCATTTAATAATAATTTATTGTTTACTGATGCATTTTTCATGGAAGATTACTTGATCATTATGTTGGTTAGCAGCCACTGCCTCGTGTAAATAAATAAAACTGCTGATCAGAAGCTTTTATTATATCTTATTATTATTTATAATATTATAATATTTAGGAAAAGGAGACTAATATGGTTTGGCCGGTGTGAGGTTGTGTTAAAATTTATCCAGGTAAAATCAGTTTCTTACGGACAGGACTGCGCTTCGCTCTGAGGTGTTTTCATGTTGTTAAAATCTCTTTATTTGTTTTATTATTTTCATCCTCTCGTTTCCTCTCCGTCTCCTGCTGACATTTTCAGACACAATTAAAGCAGAAGTGTGTTACTGATGTAGGACACCACCATGGTTGACCTTGGAAAGTTTAATGAAAAGTCTTTGATTTTCTGCAGAGTCAGAGACCAGTGATGGTCACCTCCCCCCACCCCACCCCCACCCAACACACACACACATACTAATCCCAGCATCACCCGTACCGAGTTTAGTGACAGATTTAGAGACCATGACAGCTTGATCCAGTTTTATAGAAGATTATAATCTAAAATAAGTGAGTGCATAAATATTCAGCCCCTTCCAGTGCTCTCAGACGCAGAGTCTGTGATGATCTCAGGTATCAGGTTTATTAATCTGGACGCTACAGTTTTACTCTATTCCTATTTGGGTTTGTACAACACGTTTAATTCTGTGAAAGATTAGATAGAACTCTTGGGCTTTAATTCAGTCACACCTTGTTAAACTTGAGTGATCGTATTTTTAATCCGCAGAGTTTAATATGATACCGGCCCGTTCTTTACTGCCTCGCTGTGTTTGGTGATGTGAGGTTTGGATGGATTTGACCATATAAACTCTCCATTTCATGAGTCTCTCTACGCTCTACTGTTCCTGATCTAACCTGAAGCTGCATGTAGTTTGAAGGTGTGTAGTGATGTAGTGACGAGTCGCTGTGGTTCTCAGTCTCTTCCACTGTGTTATAATATCACTGACAGTTGGCTGTGGATTATTTAGTAGTGAATATTGAAATTTCACGACTGGACTTGTTGAACAGGTGCTGCATCCCATCACCTGTCCCACAGTGCAGGAGTTCACTGATCTCCTGAGAGTCTGAGAGCCGTTCTTTCACTAATGTTTGTAGAAGCGTCTGCCTGCCCGTCCCGAGTCTGTGCTGTGTGTGGAGACTCAGGTGTGTGTGTGCAGGTGTGTGTGTGCAGGTGGGCGGGGCTACTGTTTGTCACGTGAGCGTTGCTGGAATTCCCCGCTGAGCATCTGCTGCCGCTCCGTCTGGTCTAGACAGCGCTGACCCTCCCCTCCGCTCTGACTCACCTGTAATCAGCAGCTCTGAGATCAGTAAACCCAGCAAAATCACAATAATACTGAATAACAATATTTAATCACATTCTACAGAATATATTATTCATTCATAGATAAAGAGATAAATATAAATCAGATAAGAAGGTAAAGACTTAAAATTACAATAAATTGGTATGAAAGAAAAAAATAAAATAAAGCTAAGTCTAACTGAAGGCCAAAATAATAAAATTAATAACAGTGTCATTAAAAGTAATATACACAAAATTAATATATATATATATATGTGGAAATGTTTTGGCTCAATTTTCCAGCAGCATCTCACTTCTGTCACATTGTGTATTGCTGTAGAGTAGAGTACAGTAGAGTAGAGTACAGTAGAGTACAGTAGAGTACAGTAGAGTATTGTAGAGTAGAGTACAGTAGAGTACAGTGGAGTATTGTAGAGTACAGTAGAGTACAGTAGAGAACAGTAGAGTACAGTAGAGTATTGTAGAGTACAGTAGAATATTGTAGAGTAAGGTAGAGTACAGTAGAGTACAGTACAGTAGAGTACAGTAGAGTGTATGTGGGGTGTTCTGTGTGGTCGCTCAGTTGAGACGGGGTCTGGCAGCTGTGTTACAGGATGCTGCGCGGTGTTTCGGTGGTACAGTCATTACCGTATCGCCGGCGCAGCGCGGTAAACTCTGAGCTTCACTCCTCTAAACACCACCTGCTGCACTGATGGAGTTTTTCTTCAGGGATGGAGCGCAGTCATCTCTCGCTCGCCGCTCTTTCAGTTTCTCTGATTTGAGCAGTAAATATTTAATCTGTGTTAAACTGAGAGGCTATTTTCGGTCGACTCGTGTCATTTAGGAACCGGCGTCTCTCAGAGCGACCGGAGCAGAATTTCCCTCCATCTGAATTACAAAGCTCCTCACACTCCTGAGAGTTTTTATTGTAAATAAACAGCTTTATTTTGATCAGAGGCTGAACTGCACTTCAGATTTTAATGTTTCTGACAGTAAAAAAAGCCTCATTACTGTTCACCTGCATCAGATTCATAGCTAATAAATCATTACATCATCAGCACAGGTGAACAGGTTACAGATTACACCAATTCAGCCCAATTTAGACGCAGGTTTGTTGGATTTTTTTTGGGTTTGTTGGATTTGTTAGATTTGTTGGGTTTGTTGGATTTTTTTTGGGTTTGTTGGGTTTGTTGGGTTTGTTGAGTCTGAACGGTTTTTCAGTTTTTCGGTTCTTTATTTCTATGGGAGCTGCTGTTTACATGCAGTGAATCTGGAAGCTGCATTTCTGTAATATTATTATTGATGGTCTGAGCAGATGGGACAGGTTCTGCTGATGCAGGACGTTGGTTCGGTTCTGCTGCTGATGCAGGACGTTGGTTCGGTTCTGCTGCTGATGCAGGACGTTGGCTGCTGCTGATGCAGGACGTTGGCTGGTTCTGCTGCTGATACAGGACGTTGGCTGGTTCTGCTGCTGATGCAGGACGTTGGCTGGTTCTGCTGCTGATGCAGGACGTTGGCTGGTTCTGCTGTTGATGCAGGACGTTGGCTGGTTCTGCTGCTGATGCAGGACGTTGGTTCGGTTCTTCTGCTGATGCAGGATGTTGGCTGGTTCTGCTGCTGATGCAGGACGTTGGCTGGTTCTGCTGCTGATGCAGGACGTTGGCTGGTTCTGCTGCTGATGCAGGACGTTGGCTGGTTCTGCTGCTGATACAGGACGTTGGTTCGGTTCTGCTGCTGATACAGGACGTTGGCTGGTTCTGCTGCTGATGCAGGACGTTGGCTGGTCCTGCTGCTCCGGTGTAGAGCGGCTGGGCGAGGCGGGGCGGCTGACTCACATTCCATCTGAGGAGATTTATAGAGTCTGAGTCCAGAAACAGGCCTGGAGCTCCGCTAAATTACAGTCATCAGGTGACATTCTTCCCTACAAACACCGTCCGCCTCCAGGCTACGGCTGAGTGCCGCTCACTGCTGACAGATCACTTCCTGTAGAACAGAGACCCTCTTTTGTTGTGGAAGAATCTCAGAGTTTCTGATGATTTCATTCAGAAGAATCGCTGGTAGTTTTCGTATCTACTGGTTGGATTTGCTTGGATACGTAATGAATACAGTCATATTTACACTGGGCTGAATAGAGGAACAGTTACACTCTCAGCTACTAAAAGTTCCACTAATTACTGATAAACACACAGCTTATTGAGTCCCTGTTGTGAAGTACTGCCAATAGAATAGGAACAGTCTCTGGAGCAGATAAATAAAGTGAAGTGTCTGATGGCAGGCGTGGGCTGGAGGGGTTTGAACTCCGGTTGGGGATGAGGTGAGGAGATGATCATCCAAAGGATCCTGTTCTCACGGATACTTCTGTCCCTGAATGCAATCAAATTCTAATCCTAATCAAAACTCTGGAGAGTAGAGACAGTACCTCCAACAAAATCAGAATAAACTTGTTTAATACGCTTAATTTAGAAGAAACAATGAATGATTGTTGCAGTACTTTTTTGGATATAGCGTATTTATTAAAGCACTCGCCTCCTGCAGGACTGTGAGCTGGAATATATTCAGTGTATTTACCTTCAGGCTGTAAAACCTCCGTGTGTTTAGTCGATGGTACAAAACGATAAATATACCGTTTGTATCTGATTACAGCAGTTATGTGATTATTTAACAGGTCACATTAACAACATTCTCAGATTTTATAGATTAAGTAGAATCTGATCAATAAAGCTGTTGATTGGATTACTGATGAACTCCGATGCTGTGCTGTAATCAGATTATAAAGTTTATGAAAACGCACTCAGTCTGAATTCACAGAAGAACACCTGTTAAGATGCAAAACACAAAAGTGCACACTTGTGGTGAAAATGGACTCATGGTGATCTCAGCTGTGAAGTGTGGGAAGAAGGAGGCTCCTTTTCTTCCAGGGCTACCTGACCTATCTGAGAAGTGATTGACCTCTGAGATTAGCGTAGCGTAATAGCAGGTTCCCAGCCGGCTAATGACGCCCTTACTGGCTGAAGGCTCCCCGGCTGCCCCGCCCCTCACCCCCACCTTCTCCTCCCTGTTTCCCGCAGGCGTTCACAGACATCAGTCCCCGGATCTCTCCGGCTTCTACCCCCTGTCTCCGGGCGGAGTCGGCCAGATCGCCCCGTCCATGAGCTGGTGAGTTTACCTGATGTTAGCATGTTGTGCACCTAGCTTAGCCGCACCCTGATACTGTATCCCAGAATGCATTGTGTGATACGTGCTGACTTTTACAAAAGAGAAGCGCTTTAAGGTTTTTTTTTCTAATGAGCAGCAGAACATCTAAAGTGGGATTACGGGAGAATTTACCAGTTCAACCAGTTAAACCCTTTAACCAGTTGTAACTGTGAGTGTGTGCAGTGTGTGATTCAGGTGTTTATGTTCTGTAAACTGAGGGGGGAATATAACCTCTTCTTCATCTCAGTGTTTAGGATTAGGATTAGGCTCCTCATGCTGGAGATTAAGCTCACAAGACTCACAAATTCGACACAAGGATGCGTGAAACTGTGATCTGGTTTTATGAGTTCAATTTAAACTTGCAGAGAAAACAGCCAGATCACGCTCTCATATCTAAAAGTTCTCGTGAGGTGAAAATGGTCCATATCTGAGCATGATTACTGTGTTCACACCTGCCCAAACCAATTAAAACAAGGGTAAAAATGCGGATCTATAGACTGATTTAACTGGAATTGATTGATTATTGCTGTCAATATTTGTTTGTATATCATTTCAGGCAGGGTAATGTCTGTCTGATTTAAATATCTCTAGTTTGTGTTTCAATTTAAAAAGGTACTTAAACGGATTAATAACTTTATAATAAAGTTTTTAACATGAGATTTAAAATTGGTACAAAACAGGGGTTCTTAGTGGCTCGGCAGAATAAGAGGATCACTAACTTAAATCCCGGCTCTTGCTGCTTCTCCATCAGCAGCCGGATTCTGAGAGAGAGAGAGTACAGTAGGTGGCCCTCTTTATTGGGTTAATTGGAAAAACTTTGGGGAGAAAATGGGAAAAACATAAAAATACCAATAAATAAATCAGTGAAGAAGACACAGTGCTGAATGGAATGATTTGGGATTTCTTCAGACACTGAATTAAAAATGTTTTTTAAGTTTCACTTTCATGCCCGATTTCTTAAACATTAACTCTTAGCGCTCCGACTGTAACGGGAGGAAATCAGCCGGCACTCCGTCAGGATCCCTCTAAAGAGATCGTTTCCTGTCTGGAACTCGGCCTGACAAGAAAACGTAAAAACATTTACGACCTTAAAAAACACACTGAGAATATATTTGGAAATATATTAATATATTTGAGCAGTGTCCTGTAATAGAGCTGTAATGTGTCTGAGATCAGTGTAGAGCTGAGAGATTTTATGAGTTAGTGTTTTATCTCAGGATAAAAAGCTCACCTGTTAGATCAGCTCAGGTTCTTCTGAATCTATCAGGTGTGATCAGGTCAGTAATGGCTGCGTTATCAGTAGCCTGAGGCTCAGTTCACCCCAACCCTTATCTCTACCCCCCCCTCAACCCCCCAAACCCCCATCCTGTCCCGTAACGACCTGCAGGCAGAGTCCGCCTGTGTATCCTCTATCCTCCTGCGGCTTCAGGCAGTCCTACTCCTCCAGCCTCCCCAGCAGCTCCTCCTACTCCAGGTACAGTATCTCCTCCACCCACCGGCCGGGCCGGGGTATCAGCCCGCCTGCACTGCGCCCCGCGCCCCGCGCCCGCCTGCTGCCCAGCCCAGCTTGCCGAAGCTTCTGCAATGTCTTTGTGTTCGAGCTGCGTCTCTGTGAAGCCCTTCTTTAACCTTTGACCTCAGAAACACTTATAACACCTTTAAAAATCATAATAAATTATGCAGAGAATCAGATACAGAACTGCAGTATAAAGCTCTGCTGATGGTGAGTGTAGAGTGTGGGACACACCCATTATGTAAATAAACGATGCCAGTCAGTAGTGAGGAGTGAGGAGTCAGTAGTGAGGAGTGAGGAGTCAGTAGTGAGGAGTGAGGAGTCAGTAGTGAGGAGTGAGGAGTCAGTAGTGAGGAGTCAGTAGTGAGGAGTCAGTAGTGAGTATAGTGATGGGTGGTGATAGTCACTGTGCTGCTTCTGCAGTTGTGCTGTTTTCAGTGCAGGCGGAGCGCCCTCTGCTGTCCGGCAGGGAGCTTCAGCTTCAGCTTCAGTAAACTGATTATTGATAATCTGTTATTGATGGAATGATTTATCTGATCAGGTCTTTGTATTATTTTTATTATAAGTAATAAATATGTAGTTAATTTATCTGTGTGTTTAAAAGCTTCTGAGTTCTGCTCTGATTTTACTGTAATTCTGATGGTTTTGTGTTTGAAGGTTTTCACACTCGCTGATGTTGGGTCCGTCCGGCATGCACCCCACCGGCATCCCGCACCCGGCGATCGTGCCCCCCTCCGGCAAACAGGAGCACGAGCAGTACGACAGGAACATCTACGTGTAAGAAATAAACATACAACCACTTATTAACTAACCACTTTATTTTAATGTTGTAATTTATATCACTAAAATATTCTTTATTTAGACTTTGATTTCTTCATTCATTAATTCACTTAAAATTAAATAATCTGAACAGAACTTTCCCAACAAGGGAAATATTTTCACTGGTTTTATTAGTGTGTGATGAACACAGATGAGCCGTACGCATCATAGAGTGCAATTACTGCATAAACAACCACCTTTAACCTTTAACCTTTTACAATGAGCGTGTGTGTAGTGTGTGTAATGTGTGTGTAGTGTTATTGATGTAGATGTTGGTGTGTTGCAGTAAGTCTCACGCGGAGCAGAAGCGTGAACGTGTGTGTTGTGTATAGAGTGTGTATAGTGTATAGCTTGTGTGTGTGGTGTGTGTATAGTGTATATTGTGTGTGTGTGTTACTGACGGTGTGATGTTGGTGTGTTGCAGTAAGTCTCACGCGGAGCAGAAGCGTGAGCGTGAGCCGAAGAAGCCGGTGATTAAAAAGCCTCTGAACGCGTTCATGCTGTATATGAAGGAGATGAGGGCGAAGGTCATCGCTGAGTGCACCCTAAAGGAAAGCGCTGCTATTAATCAGATACTCGGACGCAGGGTGAGTTAATCTATACATCAGCTATTAATCTAAATAATAAATACATTATTAATATCACAGCATGGTAAACTGTTACTGATATTATTATTTTAATATGGTAATTTAGTGCTGCTGAGCATTACATGATGTGTAAATAATTTCTGTATTAATCTGTATTAATCTGTATTAATCTGTATTAATCTGTATTAATCTTTTTTCTTTGCAATTTTCTTTAGTTTTTGGATTAAATGTATATTTTACCAACCAAAATAAAGTAATAATTAGAATGTATATTTTCTTTTTTCTTTTTTAATGTGATTATAAATGGATGTGATTTGAGATGTGATGGGTGTTGTGTTCTGCAGTGGCACGCTCTGACTCGGGACGAACAGGCGAAATACTACGAGCTCGCCAGGAAAGAGCGGCAGCTCCACATGCAGCTCTACCCCAGCTGGTCCGCCCGGGACAACTACGTGAGTACCCGCATATTAATTACCTATATAATAAATATAAATCAGATTCAGAACTCATCAGAATTCCCTCCTTTACACAGACTGATCTGTACCAAACCTGAACCACATTAAACATTATAGGTGTTTATTTTATCAGATATTACAGATAATAAAAGAGATTTTTTTTATCAAATTTTTCCCCCCAACTCACTCACTAGGACTCCCCCTATTGTAATGTCCCAACACACCAGGAGGGTGAAGACTAACACACGCCTCCTCTGATACATGTGAAGTCAGTATTTATCAGTATTTGAGGGAAACTGTAGAAACGTTGAGCACAAAGCGACCCGCGCCCACGCTCTACACAAAATACAAACAAAATGAAAGAATAAATAATATCAGTTAGAGTTTCTGTTATTGATTGTGTTCTGGATCAGTGCTGATATTTTACAGACCTTTAAACCTAGAAGCTCCAGATCCAGAATAATAAACAAGCTGAGATATAAAACATCAACACTGATGAATAATAAATCACCCAGCATGCAGTTCTGTCTCAGATATGTAAATGATTTGGGTTTTGGGTGTAAAAGTGTTTCAAAAGAAGATTTATATTTGGGAAGTGAACCTCCTGGTGAGAGATCTGATTTACATGCTTCTAAAACACACTAGAAGATTTTTAGATTATTTGATTTTGAGAGGTGGAGCATCACTAGACTGAAATGAGCAATATGGTAATTTAATACAACTCTTAAAGAGTTAATTTACTCTCTTTATATTAATACATCACTTCATATTTACTGTATACAGTGGGCTTAAACTGAGTTAACACCTGGTAATTAAAACAAGTGATCTTAAGTGAACAGTTTAAACACTTTAAACTACATATAGCTAAGTGTGTACAGCGTTTATATGTGCAGTGTATTCTGTATATCTACGTAAATATGTGTGTATTCTCCTCTAGCTGGGCTGCAGTGCGAACATAACCTCAGTAAACTAAGTTTATCAGAGTTTTCAAAGTTAATAAACAGCTCCTCAGATAAGAGTATGTAAATACTTCACAGAGTATTTTGGTTTGTTTAACACTGTTTTAAGTTTCTACATGGAGAAGATGTGTCCAAACTTTTGAATGGTATAATAAAATATTTAGTAAAATATGAGGGTATATTGAATATATCTTCATTATATTCATACATGTAAAGTTATATTCTGTTTCAACAGTGTGAGTGTAATTAAACACCAAAAAAATCACTATGAATAAATAAATTAAATATTTTCTTCAGAAAGTTTAAATATAGAATCAGAGAGCAGGACGATGTTTGTGCAGATAAAAACGCGCTGCTCACTTCCTGCTTTATCTCTCAGTATTTTGGGGTTTTGTGATGTAACTTCCTGTTTGAGCTGTCATAATTAACAGCAACTAAAATGCGTCAGAGATTAACCTGATAAAATCCCACTGCTGACGAGTTATAAAAGAGTGAGAGAGAGAGAGAGTGAGAGAGAGAGAGAGAGTGAAAGAGAGAGAGAGAGTGAGAGAGTGAAAGAGTGAAAGAGTGAAAGTGCAGATCTGTGGTTTAGCTTCAGTGTCGTGTTTCAGACGAGTGAACAGGACGGTGGATTGTGTGGAAAGATGAGCTCCTACTTGTTTAATAAAGAACAATAAACATAAACTAAAATCACATTTAATTCTGATCTTTATTATTTTCTGAAGGACAAATTAAACCCAAAGATAAATATTTTATTACATTTGAATTAATAAAGTGTATATGCAAAAATATATTCTATTAACCATTTTGGACTTTTAGTTAGTTCCTCTATTTTGGCAGAGAGTTGATTGATAAGCAGTTTGATGGTTCGATGTCGCCTGATTTCTCATTATCTCATGAAAAAAATCATGACAAGTTTTTGCAGAGGGAGGAAATACTTTAGCAGGATCACAAATCTGGTAAACTAATAAAAATCCTTTAGAAGAGGAAACGCCCTGTTCTCTGGATTATCCTGTTCAGGAACTCTGAGTGAGGTCGACACGTTATTGTCAGAGTCGACAATCGAGAGACGCCTTTATGAGAGTAAATAACGCTGGTTTACCTCAAGATGTAAACGTCTGATATCCCTCCAGAAGCGGAAGGTCAGATCAGACTGATATCCTGCAGCTAAAACAGACGACCCAGATCTGGAACGCGATTTTACAGATGATAAAATCAAGATAAACTTCAGTCTGAAGAAATAAAGAAAAGAAAAGCGACCCACTGTATCTGTTAAACATGGTGGAGGGAGGATGTTGGTATGAGCATGTTTCAGCAGATCTGGGTTACTGCTGTTTACTGATGAATATACAGTTACTGATCCCTTAAAATACTGCCAGATGTTGCTTGATTATTGATAGTAAATCTGAAACTCAAATGAGATCATGCTGCTTCTGCATCAGCAGCCGGAGTCTGAGAGAGAGAGAGAGAGAGAGAGAGAGAGAAAGAGAGAGTACAGTAGGTCATGCTGTTTCTCTCTGGGTGGGTACAGTAGGTTGCGCTCTCTCTCCTCATCACTCTCATTGTGATTGGTTGGTTCAGGCGTCTGTTAGTTGATGTATCAGAGCTGGGGGCGGGTCTTTGCTCTGAGTGTGCTGTGATGCTGCCCAGTGATGCTGCACTGATTGATGCAGATGAAAAAGAGGCGGAGTCTGTCTTGTGTATCGGAGGAGGCGTGCGCTGATATTCTGAGTAATTCTGATCCTGTATTAAAATATTCTCTCTGTGTTTCTGTTTCTCCTCAGGGCAAAAAGAAACGGAGGAAAAGAGAGAAGCAGCAGGATTCAACAGCAGGTAAAATCCAGCCTCAATATCAACTTACAGGGGAATCACTAGGGTTCACTAGGGTTCACCAGGGTTCACTAGGGTTCACCAGGGTTCACCAGGGTTCACTAGGGGAACTAAACTTGGTTGTTATTACCATTCCTCTTTCTCTCTCCTTCTCGCTTTCTCTTTCTCTTAATTAATGCCTGATACTCTGCCCCTGCTCTCTCTCTCTCTGTTTCTGCTCTCTCGCTCTTTCTCTCTCTTTCTCTCTCTCTCTCTCTCTCTGTTTCTGCTCTCTCGCTCTCGCATGCTGCCTCGTGCTCAGATCCCGGCTCGCCTAAGAAATGTCGGGCTCGCTTCGGCCTCAACCAACAAACGGACTGGTGTGGCCCCTGCAGGTGTGTACCGCTCCTCTCCTCTTCATCCCTTCTTCCCTCCTCCATTCTCTGTTCCTGCTCTCCACCCCATGATCTCTCTTTCTCGCTCTCTCTCACTAACACCTCACCTCATCTTTTACTGTAGTGATTCTTCTTCTCAACACATTCCTCAGTGAGATCTCACAGGTTCTCTGAGAGAAATCAGTCTAGTGGTTATGATAACATTCATCTAGTCATCCTCAACCCCCCCACTTCATCACTCCACCACTCCATCACTCCACCACTCCATCATTCCAGATTACAGTGCTGGTGATTCTTTATCTACTGTAACTGTAGATTAATTACAGAGCATTATGGGTACTGCTATGTGATACCACAATGTGCTGTAACTACATTTGGTCCAGTTAGTTTTGGTTTCACACTGAATACAATAAAACACATGAAAACTGCTTCAGACTCTGGTCCAGATGTGCTGGTTATTGGTAGTCCTTTAAGACAGTGGTTTCTGGAACTAAACAGGGGCGTTACCTGGGTATGTAAAGATCTGGGGCTCAATATATATATAAGTATATATATATATATATATATATATATATATATATATATATATATATATATATATATATATATATATTTACGGAGGGGCGGTTTCCCTACTAGCCCACTGCACTCCGCAAAACCAGCGAGCTGATTGGCTGTTTCCCCTGAAAGGCGGAACTTTATCCTTAAACTGGCTCCGTGATTGGCGTTAAGAGATTTCAGAATTACACACGGTCAGTGGGAACCTCTGGGTTCAGGTTTGGGATCTGCTGTAATCTGGTACTGCTGAATCCATGGTCCCGGATCTAGATGTTCACTAATTTCACGTTTCTCATGTTTTTCACTGTATCTGAAAGAAACCTGGTTGTTAAATCCTGTTCTCCTAAAACAAACTAAAGCTGAGAGCAGCTTAAACCAGTATTAAAAACATATGTGTGTCGCTGTTGTCCAGTGAAAACCATGTATCTCCAAAATGGTAATTTTACAGGAGAAAGGAAAAAGTTTGAATGAAATCTTATGTTATTTTAGAGCATTTCTATTGGTCCATTTGTCTTTAATTATTTAGATGGTGTACAGAGGAATTAGAGTTTAAATGATGAAGGAAACTAGTTTTTCACTGAACAGCAGCGAGACGTGGATTTATATTTATATATATTTATATATATTTATATACATCCTTTCAGTGTTTCAGCGTCATCAGCAGGACTATTCTTGCACAATCTGTCCTGTAAGTGTGTGTCTCCCCCGTGATCACGTCACGGAAACATCTGAACACCATCGTCTCTCTCGCAGCGCGAGAGCTTGTGGTTTAGAAATCTCCAGCAAAACCCTGCAGCCCAAACATCACCCAGAGCATCATCTGCTAAACCTGCATTCACACACACACACACACCCCTCTTGCTCGGGACGGAGGTGCGGTCGCTGCAGATGCGTTTGATAACACTCTGACATTTGTGGGGGGCGGGGGAGGGGGGCGAGGGGTGGTTTGGGGGGCAGGCTGGCGGGACGCTCCCTGAGAGACGGGCGATGCTCTGATTTACTAACAGCAGAAACTCGTCTTCTGTTACCAGGGAAATAAAGCACTTCCTGTCTCCTCACTTTCACTACTGTTCACTACTGTTCACTACTGTGACCCCAGACTTTAGATGTTACTGGACAAAACTCGTCACTTTCTAAAATCAGAGCTGATAAAACACATTCAGTAAATGTTTCCACAAACTCTTCCCTCTGAATAAAAATCATACTGGAGTCGAAATCCACCAGCCTCCCGCGGGGTGCAGAATCTCACTGGTAGGTAGTGGTGTTATCCACTGTGCCACAGCGGTTAGATCTGAAAACAGAGAAATTCATTTCAGTTCAGGTCTGAAATATTCAGAAGAGCTGTAATATATAAACTCTATATAATATTTGGTTAAACGTTATTTATTAACAAGTTTACTTTGATCAGATACTTTTAGCAGATCTGCAGGACTTTTGATCACCGAGAGTCAAAATTCAGAATTAAATAAATCTGTTGATTTCCTGAAAAACCGTTTCCAGCTTTAACACAGCGTACAGTGATGATCTCAGCCGGGTTCAGGTTCTTCAAGTTTCAGTTTAGATCCAGTTACTGGTTTAAGTTATTCTTCATTATCGCATGTTTATATTCTAAAGGTTGATCTCCTCACTTTTATTCCTTGTAGCGTACAACATCTGCTCAGAATTAAAATCCAGTATTCAGTTCTTTATTCAGTATTCAGTTCTTTATTCAGTATTCAGTTCTTTATTCAGTATTCAGTTCTTTATTCAGTATTCAGTTCTTTATTCAGTATTCAGTTCTTTATTCAGTATTAAGTTTTTTATTCAGTATTTAGTTCTTTATTCAGTTCTTTATTCAGTTCTTTATTCAGTTCTTTATTCAGTATTCAGTATGTTCTCCATCGTTTCGAGATTAAGGTTCTTGTTTGTTTTTAGTTGATGATTCTGATTTGTGATTCTGAATCAGCTGATATTTGTTGATGTTTGTCGTTTGATTTTGTGTTTATGATGGATTGTGTTCGTATTTGTGACGTTTTACATCCACGCTTTATTCACAGATAACTCTCTTGACTGTTCCTAGGAGGAAAAAGAAGTGCATTCGATTCCTTCAGGGAGGAAACTGTTCCAGCCCACATTCTTCCGATGGAAGTGCTATAGACTCTCCCTCCACCCCCCCCCACCCATCCCGGCCCGGCTCCCCCCCACCCTCACCCCCCGGCCTGCACCTCCACCCGGCCCAGAGCAGAAAACACCCCGCCGCCCTGCCACTGCCCCTGCCACTGCCCCTGCCACTCAGCAGACCCGGCAAACTCTCGCTCTCCTTCAGCAGAGTCAAATCAGAGACCACAGGCTGCACTGCCACGCCCCACTAACACCTGCCTCCGCCCAACTGCCTCCGCCCACACCACCTTTACCTGCAGGAACCTCCAATAAAGAGCAGAGGTGCCTGAACCTCCACCACCCGGCTTCAGGAGGCTGAAGGAAGTCCTGCAGCATGAATCTTCCTCCTGAATCCACCCGAACTCCACCTGCAGAAAACCTGTTTTACTGTTTTATTCATCCTCCAACAGCCTGGATTAACTCAAACCCCCATAAACCACGCCTCCATCACCTCCATCACCCCCCCCCCCACACACACACACCCTCATCACTCCCCCAGAACAAACACGCGCCATTTCAAGTGTTGTAAATCTTAAATTTTTTTATAGATATGGAATTCTCTATATATAACTACTTTTATATGTTTTTATGTAAAAAAAAAAAGAAAAGAAAAAAGACAAACTATTTGGATGACATCATATTCCTTCTGTTTTCATACATTAAAAAAAACACTTTTCAAAATAGTTCTGTTCTGTAGATCTGTAGTGTTTCTGTTTTTCTTCTCATTAATCCAAACAAACCCAACGTCTGTAAAACGTGTGCATTTGATCAGCATCTGAAAGTCAGTCAACAAACAAACAAACAAACAAACAAACAAACAAACAAAAAGCTTCACTGCAGTTTTCTGTCTGAACTGTTCGTTCGGCTGTTCTTTACCTGATCAGTATTCTCTCTCTCCTCCCAGCAGAGGGCGCTGTTCTATAATAAACAGCTCATTATTAATGACTGACCAAACAAAACACACCTGTATCACCTGTCTTTAGTTTATTTTATACAAGTGGATTTATTGTTTTTTCTTTTGATGAAACTGAAATAATATTCCTCATTTTAATACATTAAACTATTTTGGAAACCTTGTGTTGTGTGATGTTTTATTAACCTCTTATTCTCCATCAAACTTCCGTATTATTATTTCACTTCAAAATATTCCCAAACCTTTAAAATGAAAAGATTGTTTTAATCAGAAAAATGATTTTATACGATTTACTGATTTGAGATCCAGTCTGTAGTTTATAAGTGAATTTATGTTTAATAAGGAAAAATGAGCTCAGATGTATTTTATTCGAGTCTGTATTTCTACATATACACTTCACAGATGTACAGTTTGAGTTTTGAAAATGATCCGTAAAGAAAGTTTGAGGTGGCTCTGGAGGAAAAGTACAAATTCAAATATTGTCCAGGTGAACCAATAAAACACCTGGAAGATAAATGATAATGAATGCAAATTCCTCACAACCTCTATTCTACTCAAACATGGTGAAGGTTTGATATTAGATGGTGGAACTGAATCACTGGGGTTAATAAAGCTCCAATCAGATCCAGTAAAACCAGCCGGATCCTTAAACCTTCAGATAAATAAAAAAATCCGCCAGTTTCCTGAAGACCAGACTGAAGTTCTACACAGGCAGCAGCTGAACATGGGCTCCAGAGTCCAACAAATAAACCCCTTATGAATGTTAGTATTGTCTGATGTTGTGAAATTACAGAGATTATATAAAGATCTGTCTGTAGTTTTTTCAGATTTAATGTAGAATTTCATTGAACTACAGGTCTGTTTACTGAGCTTCAAATCAATTAAAAACTTTACTGTCTAAATAATTCTGTACCTTTACTGAACCCGCGCACACCTGTTCACACACAGCAGCTGTTTACCACCAACATACCTGTTCACCTGCTCCGAGCGCGAGACGGGTTTCTGTCTGTGACCCAGATCTGCTCCATTTCCATACAAAACAGCCCGAAACCAAATAAACCTGCCGCCCGAATTACAGAGCAGACTGAACTTCAATAGCAGCACTAATGCTGTGTGTGTGTGTGTGTGTTTTATTATTTAAATGTCTTGCCCAGGATCTTCTACATTAACCTCGGCTTCTGACTCGAGAATCTGCAGAGGGAAGAAGCTCATTAAACACAGAAAACTCGTAACGTTTTGTTGGTTTTATTTTCGGAATTTAAAGATTAATATTCCTAAGCTTCATTGTAAGAGCAGAACTAAAAAAAATGTGTCCAATCCTTTACAATGACAGCAGGCAAAGTAAACGTCCGCAAGAAAAACACATTTTACTTCTTAAACAAGAACTTCCACACAGGAAACTTCCACCTCCCAGATCCTCCAGATCTCCTCGATTCTATTCGCTCTTCTTCAGCACGACTTAAGGAAGTACACACGAGCTGCGTTTATAAAAATTACAATCAAGCTTTAACCATTTCAATTAGTCAAAAACAAAAAAAAATCTACTTGGTTGCTTCATAAAGAAACATCTAATTTGAAAAATAATAAAAAAAGAGTGACTTCTACAGGAAGGAGGTGAAGACTATTTAT
Organism: Astyanax mexicanus; assembly: GCF_023375975.1. NCBI lineage: Eukaryota > Metazoa > Chordata > Actinopteri > Characiformes > Acestrorhamphidae > Astyanax > Astyanax mexicanus. The sequence goes on from NC_064424.1 coordinate 48,035,295, forward strand.
TTCTGCTGAATATATAAAGAGGAATAAAAACAGGGAAAAAAAACTTTAAATTATAGATTTTTTTGCACCACACAAGCAATGAAGATCATGCTATGAATACACGAGGGGTCTCATCCTATTGGTCTACAGGTCAATATCAACAATATGAACAGTGCAGTGCAACCAGTAAATCTGTTTTTGGAAAAATCCGTACAGTGTGTTAGTGTCACATTCCTTATTTCTCTTCACACCACTGGTTCTCCTTGCGTACCTGGAGAGAAAAACCAACAGAGAACATTTAGAGAACATTTAACAGACCCTGTTTACACCATGTACTGCATCTGTACCTGGATCAGATTTAAACTGCGTGTGTTTACACTCTGAGCTGTGTGGAAGAAGTATGTAAATTTGCTTATTATGCAGTAATTATTACTGAGGTAGTGGGTGATCGGTTCATCTCTAGGCCGAGTGATCAGATGTGCAAACATTTGAAATATGTCTTGCATTTGTGTGTCAGATATTATACTTACATACATTATTCAGATTATCCCGATGCATAAAGCATCCAGGTGTAAAAAGGGTTAAACTACACAACCCTGTTTAAATTCATTCAGGTTTCTCTTTAGCTGATCAAAATGTTTCCAAAATGCATAAAAATTAGATTTTTCTCCAAACTGATGATGAATATTAAATTGGTCAACTTAAAAATGATTGATATCCATCGTGTCCACGAGCGAAAGGACAGAAGCTCCAGCTCTATAATCACAGACGCTGATAAGCCAGACTGAATTACATGCTGAAGCTCCACCAGGCTGAAGTTTTTTTTTACCTGAGCTTCCTCTTCCTCTGTGAAGTCATTTTTGATATTGAACGTCTTTCTGATTTCCTCTGGGGTTTTGCCTTTGATCATATTTGCGACTGTCTTGCAGGTGACATCTAGTAAGCCTTTGATGTCCAAATAATTTGCAGCCTAAACAAGGGAGAAAAAGATGAAAGTAAGGGAAGTGTGGCTGATCAATCTATTATAAAATGATGCAAATGAAACCAACTCTCCACCACAACATATATAAACATATTCCATTCCAGAACTTTAATCCATACACTCTTCCAGCTTTTCCCACCAACAGCCCCCCCCTGCCATCCCCCCTCCACGGGGCATTTACTCATCTGGCTCTGTGTTGCTGCACCACTATGCAAAAACAGGGATTGAGTTACAGAGGCAGCAGATAAACATGCTGCACTTTTTCCAACACATCTCACACACACACGCACGCACCCCGGACCCGCAGGACCCGCCACGCCACTCAGACACCTCCATCAACTCATGAAGAGGCGGGTAATCGGAGGATCAGCTGGGGAAGGGTGCTGGAAACAGTGTAAACACTAAAATGTGCAGGGCACTCAGCCCTTTAAGACTAGGATCTGCACCCACTGATTTAAACTGGTTTAACACACAGTTCCCAGAAACCAAACCCACAATAATAGAACACATTAAATAACCCAACATCAACCAGAACACTGATCCTAATCTCAGGCTGCAGGTAAAGCAGCTCAAATCCTCTTCCTGTGTGTTTATTCTGTTCACACTATCTGTTTAACATGGTTTATATTCCACAGTCTGAACAGTTTACATCCTAAACCGACTAAAGGGCAGAGCTTCATCTAAAGTTTCAGCTTCAGCATCACAGGAGCTATCAAGCAGTTCCAGCATCTGCAGCTGAGCTTATCCAGCGTACTCAGCCACGCCCACTTCCTGATTAACCTTTATTTACAGCTTTTTTAAAGCAGTTAATTTAAACCACATTTACCTGCTGTGTGAACGTAGCTTTAGATCACAATTATTAAATCTGTTTAATCACTACAGCCAAAAACACATGATGAGAACCTCACAAGTGTGTGCGTTCAAAAAGAAAAGACAAAATTCACACCTATAAACAACTGAACTGAAACAGTGATTTCAGAATGTAAAATGTAATTAGAATAAATACATGAAAAAACACTAAATACGGTTTGATAAACAATAGAGCCAACAGACCAGGATCAGCTCGAACAGAGTCCCCTGATCCACTTTCAGAAACTCCTGGTCCCAAACCGGGATATCATCCGTCCTCTTCTCTTTATTCTCGTCATCTTCAGGGGGAGGAGGGTCATCTTTGTGATGAGTGCACCACTGAATCACCTGCAACACACACGAACACACGGCTTACTCACACTTAAATTAACTACAATTTACCTCTGTGATGAACAAACAAAAAATCAATAATGTTTTTTTTTTTTTTTTGACCATTTTATTATATTTAAAACCCATAAATAATTAGTTATATAAACACAGTCAAACAAAAACATCTCTACAGAAAAACGAAAGAATCCTGAACTTTGAATGGAATCTGTGCGAAAGGTCGATTGTTCCACTCATTATAAAATTGTGACATAATATATAAAAATCTAAAAGGAGATACATGGTTTATCCCACAGAAACTGTACACCACATTATGTATGTAATGAACATTATTATAAATCTATTTTTATGGTTAATCTATTTATTGACTAAGCAGGACTAGGTGGGCGGTGGCTCAGTGATTGGAGCACTGGGTTTTTAAGGTTTCAAATATTTTCTTTTGTTGCTCTTATTATAACAACAATGTAAAAAACAAATCCAGGTGATGTTCAAATAAAAAAAGAACAGCTAACAATAAGGTCAGAAACTCTACCTTCTTGAGAATAGCAGCGTTCACATTGGGAAGAGGGACAGGATCATCATCACCTTCATCATCCATCCCCAAATCTAGCAAACAGAGCAAAAAAAAGAAACTTGACTAATGAAAGAAAGTCTGATTACAATATATAAATATTATATACTTATTTTACACACATACTTACATAATATACACACACACACACACACACACCTATATATACACAGGAAGACCACAGAGTATCTGCAGAACTAATTTTACCTCAGTCTTTGAAACAAGTGAATTATTAAGACCTGGCTGTGCTGCATCACTGATCACTACCTTCCTACCAGCAGCAATGAATTTTTAGATTATAAAAACAGACACTGTTTGTTTATTTGTCAGCTTACCTTCTAGCATGGTCTTTATGGTCACAGACTGCTTTGCAATTTCAACGTCCACCTCAAACATCTCCCCATCGGAGCTCTGCAGCTTAATTGTCGGCATCTAGAGAGAATGATTTTATTATAAACAAACAGAATCTGGAGTGGATCTAGATATGCAGTATTTTAGTGGTGTTTATAGATTGTTTTCATGGATTTCTATAAAGTCTTTTCAGACAACTAGAAACAAAATGTCCAAACCACACATTTTACTGTGTATTGTTCTGCACTGACCCGGTTCAAAACACACCCAAACACAACCTGCAGCACTGCGACCTTCGGCTGAACCACGTCGTTACTGATTTCACCATAAAACTCTCCCTCCCTCAATCCCCCTCTCCACCCTCACACACTGAGTCACACATCTCTTCATGTGATCTCAGACTCCTAATTACATATCTGCTACAGATCAATTTTTCACTTGTAAAGTAAAATAAATTTTACCCGAGTTCGACACATCAGCAGTTTTATTATACAGTTTATTATTACTATTTTATCTATTCGAGTCTCGTTAAACCAGGCCTACACACATTACTGCACTACTGCTACCTGTGGACACAATTACATTGTTAAAATGTGCAAAATACTGTCTTTAAGCTTGTGACCACTTAAGCACACAAATGATTTAATATTGTATTATTAATTAAATGGCAATCGCGCCATCTCTTATTGTGTGTGTAAGCATTTATCTACATAATTCAATCACATACATGGAAGTGTTTATGGTGAGCTGGAGGAATAGTTTAATAGTGAGCTGTGGTAAACTGTAGGGCCTGATTAATCACAGCCTGTTATTGCAGGCAGCTCTGCTGAGCAGAAGGGCTAACGCTAGCTAGAATTTAAAATTATATAGTTTACACAGCTAATATTCATAATATATAATCTTTACAACAGACAGACTGCGCACTGTTATACTAGTTTATTTCTCTCTGACCGCAAATAAACAGATATTAATCCGGTTTTATAGAAACAAACCTGAATCCAAACTGTGGGTTAGCCTAGCCTAGCCATTAGCACTGCACTGGTGTTAGCTCGCTGCAGCGGGTTATATATTGCGCCAATTAACGCGTCTCTCCATTCGTTTAACATTAATACAGTTTACAGTGAGTTCATATTTAAACAGAAACACCGGCGAGGCGCTTATTACAGTAAAATCATCCCCAACAGACCCCGCTGTCGCCCCGCCGTCCCCCCGCTCAGAACCGGGTTAGCTTAGCTTTAGCTGCGAGGCCTCGCCTAGCGACCTCTCTATTCTCTCATAATTCCGCCAAAACCCGACTCAGAGCGGCCGGATTTAAACTCAGACGGACTCTGGAGACGCTGAGAACCGGCGCTGCGCTGTTCCGGTAAACCCACCGTGTCGGCGTCCTCCTGGAATCAGCGGTGAAGCTGCGCAGAGTCAGCGGGCGGGCGGCGCTGTGGGTCCGGGCTGAGTGCGGCTGGAGCTCTGCGCTCTGGCTCTCATACCGGCCAACAGCTCCCCCTGCGGCCCCCCGGCGCACTGCAGCCCCTCACCGCGGCCTTCACCTGTAAACATCTACCACCTAAAACATCTAATAATAATTATAATAATAATCTATGATCTACAATAATAATATTAATAATCACCTTTAATAATAATAATCTGCAATCTCCAATAAAATAATATAAAATAATATACATCTAATATTATACACATTACAGAATCAACATTAATATTAAAATCATTTATCACTCTTAGCCTTTCTCTGTTTATTATTATTATTATTATTATTATTATTATTAATAACCCAGAAGCTCCACCATTTTGTACAGAACTGAGCTCTGCAGTAAAGCTTTATTAATACTGACTGAAGTTAATATATATTTTTCAAAATATAAGCATTACACATATTCATTCTGCACAAAAATGTTCAAATGTGGTTATTCAAACATTTAGAAATATTCATCCAGTTATTTGTCTAATTAAACTGATTACAGGGTAGATATAAAAGGTGAAGATGTTATTCTTGGTTTAACTTTAACGTCTCTGCTGTTAACTGTATCTAGAATCCGTTTATCTTTAGGAATTTTATCTACAAAAAAGTTTTATATTAAAAATCAACGGAATATATATACGTGTTTATTTTTATAACATTGTCTTAGTTTACTGAAGAATCTTATCTGTTTATAGAGGACAATAAATTAATTAGATAACTAACCTAAACGTTAAACTAACTAACTACACAATTAATAGGTGTTTATAACATCAGGCAAAAAAGAAATAATACAGTGAACACTTTAATCTATTTATACAAAAAGTCCACCAGATGACGCCATTTCTCATCACAGCCCTACATGTGTTGATTGAGGCTCTGGATGTAATTAATAATATTTGTTATAATTAAACACATATCAGCAGCACCCCAGAAAAGGAAGAGCAAGAGTTTCCTCTTTACAGAGTATTTTGGTTTGTTAAACACTTCATAGTCTAGATCACTTTATTACTTACTTATAGTTTAGGAAAAATAAAAAATATTGAATGATGTAACCTCTAATTACTGGTAAAATAAACACTATACTGCCAAACTATTCTCTCCTGCATCCAGATCTCTGAACTCAGGTGTTGCAGAATCTCCTCCGTCTCCACAGGTGTTTAATAAAAAAAAAGCAGAAGCTCATCCTGCAGAGGCTTCTACAAACACTAGTGAAAGAACGGCTCTCTCAGGAGCTCAGTGAATTTGTGGTAAGTGTGGTGGAGATGGGATTATGAAAACGGTGCGTTTTTTTTCCCGGGATTCGGCTCCGCCCCTAGAGAGGAGACTGAGAGACAGCTTCTCATCCCACATCAGTGTCTGGCCTCACAAATGTGCCTCTGGAAGAATGGTGAGAAATTTCCATAAACACCATAAACACACTCCTTAACCTTGTGGAAAGCCTCCCTAGAAAAGTTGAAGCTGTTTGAGCTGTAAATATTGAACCCACATCATGTTAAACTCTCTGGATTAAGACTGGGAATCATTTATGCGTGAAGACAGACAAGTGAACTTTTACAGAATAGTGTGAGTATGATGAGTATATACAAGCGAGTATATGAGACCATATTTCAACTTTGGTCTTTGTTCATTAATAAAAACCAATAGAATAGAATAACACCACACGATCAACAGTATTAACTAGATAAACTACTCTCTGTAATACAGATCAGTTCCTGCCGAGATTTAACTTTATTCCTACCTGTATGAAAAGCTGAATACAGTATAAGAAACATGGTAAAATTATCACACAATCATCAAGAGGATTAACTGCAGTTCTAGTCAGACAGGTCAAAGGTCAAATAAAGAAACTGCACACAGAATAAAGGAGCAATTTCCAACTTTATTATTCAGCTGGTGCCCATTGTACAGACATTTACCCATCACAAGAACCTTTCACCATTCTCACCATCTTTTGATGTCTGCCATACACAAACTGACATGATGCCTTTAGAACGTGTAGATTCTCTCTAAGTATCTCTTCTGTTGTAAATGGCTGCTGGGGTATATACTTACAGAAAAAACATCCTCAGTGTAAAAAAAAAAAAAAAAAAGAAATGAAAAAGGAAAATATTGCTCAGAAAACGCCACATGCCTCAGTTCACCTCCTCGCTTTGAAAAAATGTGAAAGAAAAAAGTGCAAACATTAAAAACTGTTCAGAAACATGAAATTCACAAAGTATAGCGGCGGAAACGCGTTCAGAGTTCGTTTCCTTCCCACAGACCGAACGAGGAGAACGGAGAGAGAAACTACTGAGATCATGAGATAATACTGGACACAGGCTTCTGGATTTAATTTTTTGGGTATGGCACACATCGTTTGGTCCATGTATACAGACATTTCTTCTCTGAATCTTTAAAGAGCCGCCCAGTAACCCCCGCCCCCCCACCCCCAACAAATCCCCCTAACCACCTCCCCCACCCCCCCATTGACCGGAGCTAACCCGCCCCCCCCTGTTTCTGAAGCTGAATATAGATTATTACATGGTGGCGATACAGCTCTGTGTTTCACAGGATTAGAGGAAGTAGTCCGGTGTTCGGCGAGTAACGTGGGGTTCTCCTCTGCGAGGGGCGGGATCAAACTGCAGGCTGTGAAGAAAAAAAGATCAATAGTTAGTCATGTTTATTGGGGATAAGAAACAAAAACAAAATATTCCTCTTTTTTTTTTTTTTTACAGAATGATGTTCAGGTTCTACCAGTTAAAAGAGCAGAGGAAAATACACCTGCAGAACAGAGCTAAACCAAGTGCCTCATCTATTTATTTATATATTTATACATACATACATACATACATAAAATATTATATAGCAAACATATCCACATATTCTTTCTACATTATTTTATTAATCTAAAGACACTTACAAAGAATACTTTAGGGTGTCATCCAGTTCCATGATTGCTGCTTGATTCCCGCAGCGATAGCAGTAGTTTGGTGCGCTGAAGATCGTTACCACATTACGATCGTGGCACCAGTTATAACCCTGAGATTAAAGAATACATTAGAAATCTTCATTAAAATCAGGCAGTTATACAACTTTAACTCCTGCAAACCCCTAACACCACAGTTTCCATAATCACCTCCACCCTCACATCCAGCGTTTACCCCTCGACTCACCTCCATCACCAGCTGATGAGCTCTGGAGACGAGGGTAAGGCCGTTGGCGTGGTTAAAGGTTTCAGAAATGTCCTGCCCGAAGGTGTAGCCGGCGCCACGGGGTGAGATTCCCCAACCGCCGCGATCATCCGGATCTGACCACAGCAGATCACACATCGGCCCCTGAGGAACACACAGCACGCATTACACTACTGCAATAATCCTGTACACACACACACACACACACACACAGTAATTAGCAAGGTCATCCATACTCACCTCGTGTGGAACTTCCTGTAGGCGGTCCAGGGCGCGGATGTGATCCAGCGTGTCTATAGACGGGGACAGTCCTCCATGAAGACAGAATATCTGAGAAGATCCAGTTTAAAAGTTTCAGCAGAGATTCAGAATACATTTAGAAAATGATCAAATACTAAAAGTTAGGTGATGAATTTACCTGTCCATCTACCAGAGCTGTAAGGGGAAGGTAATCGAAGAGGTCTGTAAAGTATTTCCAAACGTTTGCGTTGCCGTATTTTCTGAGGCACTCGTCGTAAAAGCCGTAAACCTGCGTGATCTGTCTGCTTTCGTGGTTCCCTCTGAGAATCGTGATGCGCTCACGGTACCTAACCTAAAAATAAATTAAACAATTTTTTTTTTTTTTTACTTTTTAACACCATCTTGGCAAAACGCTAGTTTTAATGTAGTTAAAATTTACTGTCAGTAGTTCATACCTTAAGAGCTACGAGCAGCGTGACCGTCTCCACAGAGTAATAACCTCGGTCCACATAATCTCCCATAAACAGGTAGTTCGTATCCGGTGATTTTCCTCCGATTCTGAAAAGCTCCATAAGATCGTGAAACTGTCCGTGAACATCTCCACAGACTGTTACAGGACATCGTACCTCCTGCACGTTCGACTCCTTTGTCAGAATTTCTTTAGCCTAGAAAAACAATTAAAACAGTTAATCACTGTCAACACACGATATATAGGCAGCTATTCAGCTACTATACTAAACTTTGATAATAAGTAAATAATTTAGACCACATCTCAACCCATATCATGCTCTAAACCAATCAGAGTCAGCGAAGTACCATGGTGATGTCCCATTGTGGTGTTACTCAAAGTCTTCCCAAGGCATGCAATCAACACAATTACTTAAGAAAATAGAGATTTATTCAGCTCGGAAAACAGTTAGCATAGCCAGTTACCTGTTAGCCATTGTAGCTTCCCTGCTACATGATAAAAGTCCTCAGGCCATCTCATATTGTTATACTTGTATACCATGAACAATAAAGAATTTATTTTTTTTCATTCAGATTTCACCCTTTTTGTTTTCTCAGAATTTTCTTTTCTTGCCCATTTTCCACGGCCAATTATCCAACCCACTCATTAGGACTCTGCTGATGTAGCATTGCTGAGTAGCATCACAGCGCTAACGCTCGGAGGAAAGTGCAACAACTCGGTTCTGATACATCAGCTCACAGACGCAGCCTTGTGCTGATTCACATCACCCTGTGAGTGATGAGAGGAAAGAGCGCCATCTACTGTAGCCCCCCAGAGAGAGCAAGGCCAGTTGTCTTGGGATCCAGAAGCAGATGACAAACTGCATGACCTGGATTCGAACTGGTGGTCGAAGTGACAGCGCTTAGCCCGCTGGACCTTTCGAACTCCCTCAGATTTCACTTCTGAATTATTGTGAAATATCTGTCTCTAAGAACTAGTATATCGTATTTAAGCTGGAATTTTTTATTATTATTTCAGCTTTTAATGTGAAACTGTGTAGTGTTGATACTCCAAGGCATATTTGAGGAGTGTATATAGTGCGAAAAAGACTCTTTTTAATTCATTTATCTTGAGACTTTAAGTCTAGAGCCCTGAACATCCATATCAACTTTAGGTAAAAGGTTTGGCCTCCATGGTTTGTCTAAACAGATCATTTTGCCTGTAAAATTCCTCTCTCTTTTATCTAATGTCGTGTATAAAGTTCCACTAGTACACATCAGGATTAGGTCAGGGTTTTGTTTGTTGTGTGAGGAGTGTGTACTGGGAGGACTGGTTCACACACAGCAAGACCAGCAGTGACCTACATAAGACCAGACACACCGGCAAAAACCTAAACGCACCAAAAAAAATAAAATAAAATTTACCGGCCCCCCCAGCACTGTTTTCACTACTACCCAAACAAACTGCACCAACCAGAATTAGTTTTAACTGGTTCAAATAGAGCTGTTGTGAAAACATCCAAATACTCCACTGCAATGTGTGCACACTTGGGATGCAGTTACTGATTTGGCTCAAATTAAACCAGTTCAAATCGTTAGAATAAGATCGTCTTATCTCAGCCGGTCGATAGCTGATCCCAATCAAGAGCATGGCTGGATACCAAATTAGCCTTTCCAGGCAAACTGGTCTGCAATCTTCAAAATTAAAAATGTTCTTCACTTTGGAACCAACCCCATTTAGAACATCATCTGCCAGAGCCAGACTTTCCGAACAGAACCACAAGCTCAAGATCGCTGCGGTGTTTTCTAGCTCTGCCGACACTCCGGGATGAGTAATGGACTCTTTCTCCACAAAGCACTTTTTTTTTTTTTACATATTCTACATTATAGTAGTTATGAGGCAGAGCTGGCTCAGTGTTTTTTTTTTTTTTTGATGATATGTGTGTGTGCTCACTAGCATGTATGTGTGTATTTACGGCACAGGTGACTTAAAGACAGAGGCAAAATTTTTCTCCAATACACAGGTTGACATGCATCGTACCTGTCAGCTACATTACTGGCCAATTGCATATTTAGGCAAAAAAAAAGAAACAATTGATAAACAGGTAGCATATCAATATGTCTAACTTCGTAACATGTTAACCAGAACGCAGCAACCAGAACTAAACCAAAACAATAAAAAAAAATTATTTCATGACCCCCTCCCCCCCTCCAAAAAAACAGTGTAGGGATTACATCATAGGGACTACAGAGCCATTTGTTAATTTCTCTCTTTAATTATCTATTAGTGTGTTAATGATTGTTATTGTGTTAATAATGTAATGGACTCTGCAGGCCCCTGGCGAGTGTTCCAGAGTGTTATAGTATTAGTATATTACTGGTGATGTTAGTTTGTCAGTATAAGTGTGTTGGTAATAGTGTGTTAGTGGTGATGTTAGTGTTAGTAGTGTAATTGACTGTGGGTCCTGGGTTAGGGTGTTTATGGTGATGTTAGTGTGGTAATGTTAGTATTAGTGTGTTGGTGGTGATGTTAGAGTGTAATTGTGTTAGTATTAGTGTGTTTATGGTGATTAGTGATGTTAGTGTAATGGTCTCTGTAGCATCTGCTGTTGAGGCTCAGAAACGCGGCGCCATTTTGAGTTTCTGCACAGAAAGAAGCGGAGAGCGGTGGCTAACCCGGCTCTACAACCACTCAGTTCAAATTAACCTAAAATAACAACAAATATTTCTTTATGCGAGATTAATGATCAATATAGCAGCTGGTCTGACCCCGCGGAGCAGCGCGGTGTAGAGAGCCGGGCTTTAGCGGGTGGGTTAGTGAGCTAGGCTAGGCTAGGTTAAGCTAGTTAGCGGCTGTCCGGCCCACACGCCTGTAGTTAGCTGTGCTATGCTATGCTATGCTATGCTAAGCCAGGCAAGGCGGTTTCAGGGCGAGTATATAATATAGTAATAATATAGCCGCGGCTCCCGGATCACCTGTAGATATTCTCGGTGTTTATCTGTGTTACAGTAAACTGAACGCTGAAGCGCTGCGGAACAAACTAACCAGAGTTTAACGGCGTTAAAAAAATTCCGACGCCATCTTACTGCTCCCCCGCACCTCAACTCCCGCACTGCACCACTCAACCCGCAGCCCGCTCACCCCAGCACACTCTTTATCACTCCTGATCACTTCGTACCTTCTCGCACAGGGTTTTGACCTGGCTCTCGGAGAGCTGCTTGCAGTCGTTGAGCTGCTCGATCCACTGATCCAGCTCCTTGGTGAACGCCTTCTCATCCATACCGCGATCTTCAGCCGGTTAAACTGCAGATAAATCTCTCAGATCCGCCCCGGAGTCTCCCAGCGCCTCGCCGCGATCAGCTCGATCAGTCCCTTGGGTTCATACGGCTCTTATCCGCTATTTTATCCGGTAAAAAAAACACAAACTGAGCAGGAAATAAACACGCAGCTCCGGTCCCGCCCGCGGACACAGCCTCTCGCACGCAGTCTTACCGGCTGCAAGCGCCGCTCTGATTGGCTGCAGATAGGCGGACCGCGCCTCCTCATTGGTCCTCAGTAGGGCTGGGCGATACGTCATACAAATCGATATATTTTTGATATATTAGATACTGGCTATTTTTAATAAAATGTGCCTAAAATACTATATATAAATCACTTTTAAAATAAGGTTTGATAGAAACGTGGTCGAGCTGGGGCGACAGACAGGTTCAATTGTTCAGGCGACTGTTCTTCTGTTTCAACAGTAACATTCTTTTTTCATTCTTTAAAACTAACTTAATTAATTGGTGAATAGCTTATAGGAACAGTCCACACTAAGAGCGTCAGTGTGAAGCCCTCCAATTTTTGTTTATCCTCAAAACCAGGCAGCTGTGTGAACCACAATATGTAATAATGTGTTCATTATGAGTAAATATGGAATTTGGAGGTTTACACTTTTATAAATTAATAATGTATTTTTCTACAATCATGGTTTTCAGACATTTTAAACAACATATCATTCAGCTAAAATTCCACCAACCGCAGCTGCTGTGTGGACCTTATCCTCCTCTGCAATAGGAAAATTATTGATTATTGACATGCAGTATGCATACTAAGACATCTGGAAAACAGAGGAAAACAATCGTAGTTTGAGATGATGTAGTGATATATGGCATCACATTGAATCTTACATTAAATATTTTGATATCTTTTCTGACACAGAAACTACTGGGGTTGTTTCGGTTCCACAGGGTTTTACTGTAGGGCTTATTAAACTGATATTAATAATTATAGTACTGTAGTTAAAGACCAGCACTAACATAAACAAACCTAAGTTATAAAAATAGAAGAAATTATAGTTTTTAATAATTATTCATCTCTTTGTGCATAAATATTCTCCACTAGCAGTGTATATACTACAATTTGAGAACCTCTGTTATACAGGATATAAAAAATTATATATCGTTATATTGTGTCAGGTTACTATCTGTGTTTTAATTCCAAAACATAATGCTCATATTTAGTTAGTGTGGAAAGGGTTTGGTTTCTTGAGGGATAACGCTTATCTTATCTTATGCTGTAAAAACAAATTATGGAGCAGTGTGATGACTCTTCATCAGCTGCGGTTTATATTTACCCGCTAATATCACACACAGCACTTCTGTAACGGTGAAGTACTGAGAACTTCAATATTGAATAAAATACGGATCTATAAAATGTTTAAATGTTTTTAAACGAGAAAGATAATTAATCAGCTTTATCTGAGAACAGCTGAGAAACCCTCCTGTAACATCAATCTGACATCATCCCCTATTATACTCATCTGAACATTCAGTAAATATATATATGAAAAGGTTTGAGAGGCATTTGTCACCTGAAAAGAACACAAACATCAAAGATCATCACTATCATCACTATCATCAGCACATTAAAAGCTGAATTATGAATATTAATGAACTAAAGCGAATTACAAGCACTTCACACTGCAGGAGCTTTCATCCCAGTAATGATGTCATCAGTGTCCTCAAGACCACCAATAAACAAGTAACACACACACTCACACTATATACACACACCACACACACACTATATAGACACACACTATACACACACAAGAAGAACAAGAACGAATCAAGAATGTTTTGTAATGGGGCCAATAAAGTCCTGATCTTAATCCAGTAGAAATGTTGTGGACAGAGTGAAGTGATCAGTTAATGTGAGGAAACCTGATTAACCACCAACATCCCAGAGTTAAAGCTGTTCTGAGTTAAAGTTCCTCCAGGACTGATCTACAGAGACCGGAAACATTTAGATCAGTTATTACTGTAAAGAAGGAAACTCACACCAGATACTGAAATCGGATATTTACATTATTTTACACTCACAAATATGTAATAATGGATCGTTTTCTTCAAAAAAATAAACGAGCAAATATAATATTTGTGTCTAAATTGTTAAAGTAGGTTCTATCTATCTACTTATAGGGTTTCAATGTTTTACTTTTATTTTCTGTATTAATTTACATCTAGCCTTCCAGGGGTTGTTTTTTGTGTTCTTTTGTTCTCAGATAATTACAAAATGTATATTTTGAATATTTTGTTTGTCGAGATCTGTTGTGTAATTTAAAATTTCCCTTCATTTTAGAGAGATTTACACTAAGCAGCAATAATAAAAATTACAGTATAATTTAAAACACCTCCGATATTTACATAAATGTAGAACGTATAACATTAAGGGTTATGAACTAATAAAAAAGAAAATGAATAAAAGAAATTAAATAATAAACACATAAGGCTTCTGTGAACAGTGTTTGTCGGGAAGGCGCGCGCTGGAGGCGGGGTCTGTGGTATGACGTCACGGGTTGTTTGGAGCAGAGAGAAGAGGCCTGGTTCTCCTGCGGCTCCGATTTTTACCATCAAACCCCCGAAACATGTCCACCCCGGCCCGCCGGAGACTAATGCGAGACTTCAAACGGTACATTACCTTTATACACACCTTTATACACCTGTATATCTGTGTATAATATGTGGTCGAGGGCGGGTTTATTCGGGGATGGTGTTCTGTCGAGTTGTGCTACCCATCGATAGGTGACCCAGGTCGAGAAAGTAAAAATCCATCCCAAGGTTTTGTACCAACCCATCTCACCCAGCTCAGCTCAGCCCAGCCCAGGCAGTGGGTACAAAACCCTGGTTTGGATATTTATTTTCTGGACCTGGGTTACCCACTTCTTGTTTTTCCTGATAATTTAGTTTTTTTTTATTACCGAGTGCATTATACAATCTGAAATCGCAGTAATCGTTTTCTTGAGTGTTACAGCAATGAAAAAAATGTATAATAATATAAATATATATCTATATGTAAATATTTTATCACCTATATTGCCTTAACTTTATCCTGATTTAGGCTATTCAAATATCATAGCGACACTTCTACGGCATGCAGCATGTTCTAATAATCAGTATTTTTACAGTTAAACATTATAAACTAGGGTAGCGCTGGTTGACAGGGTAGCAGAACTCGACACAACACCGGGCTCGGTTAGCCGGTTAGCCGCCGCTCGCTCCCGCGACCCGCTTCGCTCCAGAACGGCGCTTTACCTCTGTATTTATTACTGTGTTTATTACTGTATTTACTTTATTAACTATCTAACCAACTGACTATATATCTAATAAACATCCGCACCTCCCAGCCTTCGCTAACTGAGTTCTACCAATACACCAAAACACCAGAGAACCAGAGTATATACACCACTATAACCAGAGTATATACACCGCCATAACCAGAGTGCATACACTATATATACACACCATATATACAGCACTATAACCAGAGTTTATATACCACTATACAATATGTTATACAGATGTAATTTATGGTTTTGTGTATATGTGTGAGTAATGTCCGGCTCGGTTCCTGTTATGAATATTCGTCCTGCTGCCGATGCTGCTGATGCTGTATTTCGCACCTCAGGCCTAAAGACATTTAATTTGACTGTATATAAAATATAATTAACAACACTACTGACGTTTCACTGATTTGGGAGTGAATTGTACTGAGGGATTGTGGGAATCGTTTCAGTTCAGCCTCTAAAAATCCTGTTAATTTTGTTTCATGAAGCTTCAGTTCAGTGAATTTAAAGAACTTTGCACTGTAAAATTAAAGGTGCTGCCATGTTCACAGATATCCGTCCTCACTAGTGTTTAAACACAAGCGTTTCCTCTCTTTTATAATCAGACTTCAAGAAGACCCGCCGACGGGCGTGAGTGGAGCTCCATCAGAAAACAACATCATGCTCTGGAATGCGGTTATTTTTGGGTGAGTACTGATATTTATAACTAATACTTACAATATAAAGCTGCAGATACTGATAGAGCAGGGTTAAAATGGGACAACTTATAAATAAAACACTAAAGTAGACCTGGACAATATGACAAAATATATCACAATATATTTAATAATTTAGCACTGGTGAGAATTCCCTGACCAGATAAGATTGATATGTTTTTAGTTGTATTAAGTAACCAGAAATGTGTGTTTTTTTTACAGACCTGTGGGAACACCATTTGAAGATGGTAAGCCAATTATCTCTTAATACTACAAATAAAATACCTGGAAATCACACCCGCTATTCTGCGCACAGAAAGACACAGCACAGTTTTAACAGAGGTTAAATTGCTGAGTTCAGTTATTAGAAGTGTAGTGTAAGGTAGCGTTTATTTCATACTGCTGACTGTTTATTATTTATTTTAATCTTAACTCTGCATTTTCTTGCAGGAACGTTTAAGCTTGTGATAGAATTTTCAGAAGAATATCCTAACAAACCTCCTACGGTTCGGTTTATCTCCAAAATGTTCCACCCAAACGGTGAGAAGTTCATCCCTCTGTGATCAATAATCCCAAATACACAATCACCCCGGTACCTCACTATTCAGTGTGAGTGTGAGCGAGTGTGTGTGTGTTTATGCGCACCCTTAATGCCTCACAGTGTGTGATTATAGAATGTGTTGTTGTGTGTTGTAGTTTATGCAGATGGAAGTATATGTTTAGACATTCTTCAGAATCGCTGGAGTCCCACGTATGATGTATCTTCTATTCTTACATCTATCCAGGTACGAGATCATTCTGTAAAATATATTTATATTTCTTGTTAAGAATTATCATCTTATCCTGTGTGATTCTGTGTTTCTGTAATTTTAACTCTGATACTTAACTGCTAATAAAGGGTCATGATGTTTTATTACAGTTTTAGTTCTTATTAAATCTGTTGCGCTGTGTAAAAATCAGGCATATCTCGCTCCATGGTTGATTGTGAGTGTTTTTGTTTGTTTGCTGTAATAAGTGATGCTATTTTTTCATTGGCCGGTTAAACTAGTCCTTTTCAAATTGGTCTCGGTGCATGATATTTAGACTCTGTAAATAAATAATTAAATAAAAACCTTGACTTTTTTGTAAACATGGCCTCCCTTTATCATCACATTATCAGAACGTATCAGCAGCTGCCTTTTGACGCTCTGGGTTCAGCAGATTTGTGTAAAATCTCCTGGTTTGTTTCTGTTACTGAACCTGTATCAGATATTTAAATTAGTCCAAACGTCGCTGTCCTGAAAGCGTCTCCTAAAGTTTTGCAGCTCTGCAGCAGGAACCAATAAAATCAGCCGGAGGAGGAATTTACACTCAGTGACTCGACTATAAGAATAAAATGTATCATTTTTATTAATTTGGCCACATTTTGTTTAAATGATCGGTGGGATTTCAGATTCTCTTGATCTGTTGGTGATATTATGGGCTGTATATGGAGGAAAGTCTTAATTTTTTAATTTTTATATTTTTATGTTTTTTCTGAAATTGTTCCACAACTTGTGGCAGATATTTACACAGAATTCCAGGTTAATTAGAAGTTTAATTATGTGATTTATTAGCTGTTTGAAGCTCCTGAACGTCTTTATTCCCTGTGATTTTCAGTCTCTGCTGGACGAGCCGAACCCCAACAGTCCCGCTAACAGCCAGGCAGCTCAGCTGTATCAGGAGAACAAGCGCGAGTACGAGAAGCGCGTTTCTGCCATCGTGGAGCAGAGCTGGGTCGACTCCTAATGTCCGAATCCTCGTCCCAAAATCGCTCATCAATTTCTTTCATTTACCTCATCACTGAAAAGAAACGACACAAGTGCCGCTCGAGGAAAAAACGCGTAATCAGAACGGACTTCTTTGCCAACATGTTGCTGAAAGCAGAAATCATTGTGCTTTTTTGTTTTATTATATCTATTTTTATTATTGCATGATAAGTTATTGCTAACAGACTTTGTAGTATTGTTGCAGTAAATGTAGACTTTCAGATGGTTTACATTCATAAAATATAATTTTCTTTACCTTTGTTTTAAGGAAAGGAAACTGCTGGCAAAAATATTGAGATATTGTATAAGGAAATAAATCTATTTATAGTTGGAGAATTTCACCAACAGCAGTTCTGTTCTACAATCTAAACAATACCACCATGTTCTGGTTTGGCTGGATTAGATATAATATTCCAATCACTTCGCTTGTGTCTCATTCGACATTCAGCACTCACCTTCATTTGTATGTGGCTGCAAATAAAAAGTGAAATGTGCATTAATAAATATACTCTGTCCTATACAGAATGATACAGCTCAGTTTTCAGATAAAGTGTGGGTTATATTGTGACTGTGTTTTCATGAAAAAATATGTAATGAAGTTAGTTTTTGTGAATTTATCCTATAAAAACATTTATACTGTATGCTGTATAAGCAAAATAAACTTTTCTTTTCCAGATTTTTTGTCTTTATGGTTGTGTGTAAAAAAAAAAAAAACACCCAAGCATTAGTTAAACATATTTATTTAAATGAAGTTTAAAAACAGTTAAAAAAACAATTTAAAATTCATAGTTTCAGATAAAAAAAAGAAACAGCAAAACAATGTTTAAAACTTTTACATGATAAAAGTTGTCATTCAGTTGAGCAGCTCGTCATCAGGAGACTCCAAACATCAGATCAGTGTTTCTGTTTCACCGCTGGAGAAAGAAAGAATCAGAACAGTAAAGTACTTCTGCAAGACTGTGAGTGAGTGAGTGTGTGTGTGAGTGAGTGTGTGTGTGTGTGTGTGTGTGTGTGAGTGTGTGAGTGTGTGAGTGAGTGAGTGAGTGAGTGAGTGAGTGAGTGAGTGAGTGAGTGAGTGAGTGTGTGAATGAGTGAGTGAGTGTGTGAGTGAGTGAGTGAGTGTGAGTGAGTGTGAGTGAGTGTGTGTGCGCGTGCGCGCGTAAGATTCCTGCAGAACCTACCTTTTGCTGGTTTTTGACGATTTCATCTCGAGTTTTAAATACAGGAGCATCTTCAACTACGATTCCTTCTGCCATCTCCTTCACTTTATTCAGCAGCTCCTCACTGTATCTAAAATAATAAACACAAATTTACAGTTAAATAAAACTGAAGGAGGAATAAACAGTCGTATGAGAGTGAGGGATCTGAGAGAACAAACAAATGAGAGGAAAAATAAGAAAATAAAATCAGGAAGAGAACTTATTCATTAGGAACAATTATATGGACTAATTAAGGAACAAATTATTTTTATGGAGATTATTACTAAAAAGAACTACCAATAATTAGCTACTGCCAGATGGAAATGAGGTCCGTTCCCCTTTGGATTCCTAACTGAATCAACATTAGGAGTTCAGAGGAGTGATGTGTAGATTACTGTGCTTCAAGTCAGTTAAAAAAATCTAAATAAAAAAAATCTTTGAAAACTCTTTCAAAATTTTAACATTTAACATTTACATTAACATTTCACCTTTAAATACCACATTAACAAGCAGATTGATGTACAAACTTAGTTTTCTATACAGAAATAAAATGTGTTTCTCTACGAACACAAGAATAAAGCTAGCTGAGGCAGTGTTGGTGTCTCTAAGTATATATTGATATTAAATACAGACATACTTCCAGAACCGAGCTGAAACCTCTGGACTCAGTTTTAAGGTTTCTTTTGATATTATTGATTTATACTGTTTTATATTTATTTACTTTGTTATTGTATTAACTGTGCTCTGGTCTATCATCTATTAATATATTCAGTATAGCAGAGGTATTGTTGTGGTGATTCAGGCTGTGTTTGCTGTGTTCTGTGCTGCAGGTTTGAGTACAGGTGGGTTGATGGTCTCTGCAGGTAAAAGTTGATGGAGATCATTAATCATTAATAACCTGGAGCTGCTCTAAACCCTGTTACACTAAAGGACTAAAGGGAAAAGCCCGGATCTCACCTGCAGCCCAGGAACACGTGGTTCGCCCAGACCATAGAGAGCGCGAGCAGGTGATCCAGGTGAGGATCTTCATAATCGTTAATATTCCGGAAGATGAAATCTCTCCGCGGCCTCCAGTGCTTCTCGCTCTCAGACACCGTCCGGTAGCTCTCTACCTGATCCACCAGGTGTCTGTTCATCTCTACAAACTGCTCCATCACCCCGCGCGCCCCGCTCACCTGCACAACACCGCGCGCAGCCAAAAAACAAACCCAGCTTCCGCTCACAACTAAACACTCACGTGCTCGCTTACTGCCCCCTACCGTCCCGGCGGCTCCCTGCACCAACCCGTTCACTGTCGTTACTACCACCCATTTACCACTCACTACCATTCAGTCCTATTCACTACAGTTCACTACCACTCACTCACACTCACTCACTACCATTCAGTCCTATTCACTACAGTTCACTACCACTCACTCACACTCACTACCATACACTAGCACCAATAACTACTCACTACCATTCATTACCACTCATTCCCACTTACTAACATTCACTACCATCCACTCCTGCTCACTACCGTTCAGTACTATTCACTACAGTTTACTACCACTCACTCACTACCATCCACTACCACTCACTACAATTCACTACCATACACTACCTCTCACACTCCCTACCCTTCATTACCACTCAATACCATTCACTACCATCCACTCCCACTCACTACCATCCACTACCACTTACTACCATTCACTACCCCTCACTACCATACACTACTATTTACTACCACTCACACCCCCTACCATTCACAACCACTCACTCACTCTCACTACAATTCACGACCATCCACTCCCACTCACTACCATTCAGTACTATTTACTACAGTTAACTACCACTCATTACCATTCACTACCTCTCACTACCACCTACTACCACTCAACACTGGTGTTGGTGTTAATATTGGTGATGGAGTTAATGTTGGTGATGGTGTTAATGTTGGAGTTGGTGATACTATAAGTGTTGGTGCTGGTGTTAGTATTTAAGCCTTAAGTTGGTGATGGTGTTGGTGTATTGGCTGATGGGTTAGTGATAGTGATGGTGGTGTTAGTAACTGTCCCAGGAACAGCAGATCAGTGCGGTGTGTTGGCTGATGGGTTAAGGTTAGTGATGGTGTTAGTGATGGTCTTATTAGTGATAGTGATGGTGTTGGTGATTTAATGGTGATAGTGATAGTAACTGTCCCGGGAACAGCAGATCAGGGCGGTGTGTTGGCCGATGGCTCCCCCTGTCGGTCTCACTGTAAAACGGACGGTTTGCTGGATGATGAACCGCCCCGTTTACAGATATGAGAAACTGCTGGCGTTCTTGATGTTTATCAGCTGTTAAACTGAGTTACCGGTAAGTAAAGAGTATTTATATGATGTTCCGTAGTGTTTAATGATCTGAAGCAGAGCTCGCGCTCTCCGGAGTCGCGCGGATCACGGGCTTATTTTTGGTACGTCATTAATATGGCGCCAAAAGAGTTTAGAGTGCGGGTTTATGTGTGCTGCGGGTCTGAGAGAGAGAGAGAGAGAGAGAGACAGACAGAGAGACAGACAGACAGACAGACAGACAGGGAAAGAGAGATAGACAGGGAAAGACACAGAAAAAAAAGACAGGGAGAGAGAGACAGGCTGTGGGGTAAGGTGTGTAAACTAGCCCGTTAGCTGTAGCTGTCTCTCTCTCTTAGGAAGTAACTCGGGGTTAGGGGAACTAAAATGCCTCTAAATCTCGTTAACTCGCAGTAACACTTTACTCTCAGGTCCGCGGAGCTGCTGTAACGGTGTTTAACGCGCCGTGCGGTTACAGCTGTAGGTCAGACCCCGCTCTCCGCAGGTAAACCCGGGGGGGAGTTAGCCGGTTAGCCCCGCGGCGGAGCGCGGGCTGCGGGGAGGGGTGCGAGTGCAGCCCGGGCTGTGGAGCCGCAGCTTCGGCTTAAATCTCTATGAGAAAGCGCGCTGCGCGGGCGGCCATCGCGTTTCTACTGAATCCCGTGATAATCGGACGGAGGTACTTGTTTCTTTGAAGCTCTCGCTAACTAACACACTTTTCACCCCGGGGGATATTCAGGGGCGCGGGGAGCGAACACGCACCGCAGCGCAGCGCTGAGTGTAGCCCCGCAGCGTTGAGAGTAGCCCCGCTAGCTGCGAGCGGTTCGCCTCCAATGGTCTCCTGATCCGCCCCCGGTCCCGGCGCTGCCCGCAGGCGAGGACCGCCAGCCCAAACACGGTAAGCAAGCGAGCTAAACGGTGCCCTAACGGGGCTGGGTAGTGAGCTCTAGCAGCCCCTCGTGCCCGCGGTAAAGAGCCGCGCGGGGATCAGGAGCGGACCGCCTGCATATGGCGGGTTGTTTACATGTTAAGGAAGCGGATGCGCAGATTTTCAGCAGATCGTGTTTTTTGTTTGTATCTAAACTTTAACCAATATCTGCTGTAAATAGTCCGTATAAGTTACAGATATAAATCCCCGGAAGTTTGGAAAGTTTGAGTAGAACCGAGTGTTTGGCTGGTTGGTGAAGTTAGCTCGGTTCTGCAGGGTGAAGCTCTGGCCCAGCCTGTATCACAGTTATCACTGCTACTTTACCGGCATTAATATGGTGATGATGATGATGATGATAATAATAATAATAATACTTTATTTTTATATAGCGCTTTTCTAAAACCCAAAGACGCTTGACGATGATGATGATGATGATGATGATTGTGATGATGATGATGATTGTGATGCAGGTGTATTTTAATTGCACTATACTGTAGTGAAAACTCGCAGGTAACTGATGTTAAATATTATCTCTCCTGCTTCTCCTGCTTAAGTTCGGTCTGTAGGGGGCGTGGCCTTTGCTTACAGTCCAAGCTGCTTCTCGCTGTGCGATAAGTGGGCGTTGTCGCGCGAGGTGCGCATGGCAAGGTGGAGGAACATCCTCCTAAATCAGGCAGGGGGCGGGGCATGGGCGTTGCAGGGGGCGGAGTTTCTGCTCTAACGAACCTACTAAACTTTGGGATCCATTGAAGAACAGAACTGCAGGAATCCAGCCTCTTGTCCATGTCCTAAATAATAAACAGATCGAGCCTGAAACTCTGGATGTGTTTTAGTAAATATGGATCCCACTAACTATTGGTTCTCACCATCTTCTGGGTTTTTTTTTTTTTGCTCCTGTTGGTCCTGCAGGATCCCCATTCCCTGCACATTTAGTGTTCTTCTTGCTTCTAGTACACGTGATCCAGCTAATTAAACATGTCATAGTTATCTAAAATGCCCTCTGCCTGGGAAAACTGATCAGTAGAGACATCACTCCCATCCTCTTCAGCAACCGGGTGAGATGATTCGCTGCTGGTGCTGTGAGGTGGTTAGAAATTTCCACATTATCATTAAATCAGTTCAAATAAAATCAGTTTAAATATGATTTGATCATGGTGTGAGCAGGCTCTACAGGGATGTTAGCCTGTAGAAGTGCAATGAAACCCTCCATATATGTCCAGTGTGACACAGGCAGGCTGTGTTTATGCAAAGCCTAGCAGGCAGGTGGCTTGTGATTGGTGGAGAAGGGGGCAAGGCTCTCACATGGTTAGTGGTATCCTGTTAGAGCTGCTCTCACATGAGGGAGTGTTGTGAATGAGACCCCCCCCCCCCCCTCACACACACACACACACACACACACACACACACACACACACACACACACTGAGACTGATGGGAGAAGGTCTGGAGGATCTAGAAGCCAGAAGATGAGCTTGTGATTGTGCTGTGTGTAGAGTTCAGCATGTGTTTATTTATGTCACTCAATTAGAAAAATGGTTCCTCCTGTCAAGATCTCAAAAATCCGCCTGGAAAAGCTTAGCTTATTATTATTATTATTATTTTATTTATTATTATTTTATAGAGTAACAATATATATTTTTGTTATTCTTGGTGATATTACAAAAATAAAAAATATATATTTTTATGTGTGAACATGACAGTTTTAAGCATTTAATATAAACTAAAAATCTGTAAAAAGTCTAAATTGTATACAACAAGAACTTATGAAGACATTCATTTTGTATAAAATAATTATAATAGCTCAAATATTATGTATAATTTAATATAAAAATAGTGAAAAAACATTTGAAGTTGTGACCATTAAACCTTGTTTTCTGTTTGTTGAAACATAAAGACATCTGTAGTGACTCCCACTGTATTACTGCTGCTTTTGGCTCTGGGTTCTTGCTGTATACAGTGTTCTCCCTTCAGGCTATTATAACCTGTTATACATTTTTATAATTCATGCTTTATACTAACTTTATATATCTGCTGTACTGTGGAGAGCAGTGGCAGAGAATCGGCTTAAACATTACTTTACTCACTTTGTTAAACAAAACATGACACATTTTCACAGGTATAAATGTATGTAATTTGTCTTTAAAATAATGAACAGTTGTGCTGGCCAGACTGACCCAAATCTTTTACTGAAGAACATCTTTACAGATTAGTACACATGCTGTGGATGATTGCTGTAGGATTTAAACTGGGATTTAATTGGATTTTTTGCTGATTGTTGACAGTAAGGTAGTGCAAGTCATTCATTCTCAAAATGAGGCCACAGATGAACATTAGAGGTTGTGTCTCTCCGCTATATAATTTCAGATATGTCCGTTTTTTATTATTATTAGATTTGGCCATATCCTAAAAAGTGATGCCTGGTAATATAAATGTACAGATTGACAGGCTCAGTTATTCAAGTTCAGTAAACGGATCAGTGTAACTATCTGATACCCGGTTCAGCTAATGGTTTCCCAGTATCACACTGTGACCCAGTCCGGCTGTAGTGTTGGGGATGTTCTGTGTTTTGATGCTCTCCAATCTTATCTTTAATCTGCAGATGGAGAGCGAGAAGAAGAGGAGGAAGTTCTCCACCAGCAGCAATGACTCGGACACCACCGACAGTAAGGAGCTGTTGAGAGAGAGAAGTGTGGGGTGAGGGTGTACGGGGGTCTGATTCATAAGAAATCACTCAGAACTCCAAACCAACCAGCAGATATAATGCATGAACTATTATAATTCAGTGTGACACCTTCTGTTATCAGGTCTTTAACCTATAAAAGTAAGACGGTCGGACTGTGAGACACTGCTGTAACTGGTGATTAGTGAGTGAGCTGTGGAGATTCTGGGGGTTTATACAGTAATTTAAACTGATTTATGATGATTGTGAGGTTTGTACCTTTGTGTTCTGTGGGAAGTATTGCACATTTACCAGTGTTCCCAGTTTTATACCATAATTAAGCAGAATGTCTTCACGCTCTTCTCAAGAAAAATTCAGTTTTCTAAAAACGAACGTCTTTACTGTCATTTTAGACACGAACATCACGTCCTGTTTGTCCTGCGTACGGACTCACTCTGTTAATTAAAATAAAACGTTTTGGTGAGAAGTTTTGCTGCTACTGCAAGTCTCAGAGTTTCTGTATGTTTGGACCAAATGAAAGTAGAAAAGCTGAAGTTTGGATGGATTATGAGACGCTATGGTCGTTGTGCAGCACATCTCATTTGTGTCGGGATCTGGATCGTAGTCCGCCTATTGAGAACTCTGTACTGTTATTGGATATAAAAATGTCGTTTCATACGAAATCTGAAATTTAAGTTAGTGGATCCAGATGTCAATCAGTTGCTGACGACTACCTTCATAAAATAGTCAATATCAGCTGAGTTTGCTAAACCTTTTATATTTTAAAGTGAACTGTTTGAACACTGATCTCACTTTAAAATGCAGGAACATTCTGGTTCTACCGCCCTGTAAAGTTGGTTCTAGCTGAAAAACTAAGAAAAAAGAAGCATTGAATAAGTTGAGGATTAAATAATAATCTTTAATAATCTTTATTATAATTCAGGCCAAGTGACGACATGCACACGGTCCTGGAAGAACGCTGGATCCCGGAGCGTGTGGGTGCGGAACGAACAGCGGAAACCATCTGAGGTTTGCATCCAAGATAATTTCTTAAATACATTTTTTATTCAATACTTTAAATCAGTTTAGTTATGATTTTTGTGACAATTTCATGCGTTAAAGGAATGGTTATTTAAATAAAGGTTTAGCGGGTGTGTATTCTGAGCTGGACTACTTGCTGATATTTCATAAAAGAATGATACTGGTTAGATAGAGTAAGGCCTGCTGTCGATTGTAATGTGTGTATGATGTCTGTGCATTACTTTGGCCTCCAGTTACACCAGGACCTAGTGACCGGCTTTATACGGCACTCTGCGCTTCTGAGTGATATTACAATTTAGAAAATATGTGTAAAAGTCTTATTACTGATAAATACTGATATGGAAATATTGTACAGCCCTATTTATAATTCATTCTGGCACAGATGAAGAACAGCTCAAGGAAATCCTGATGTGTGTAAACATTTAACCACATCTACAGGTTTTCTGTTGCTGTGGGGACTGTGGGGGCTGCGTAACACACTGTAACCGAACCCGTCAGTGTTGGGATCTGAGTTTCGGGTGAAAGCTGTAAGAAGTGGGTCAGTTATTTTAAAAGTAATTTGTGCTAAATCTGGGCAGTGGTTGGAATTCTGCTCGTACTGCTTTTGAAAATTAATCATTAAAATAAAGCCGTATGCCTTCGGCTCCCTGTGACCCAGTGCAGAGCCGGGACTCGGAGATAAAGGTGGGAAAGTTGCAGTGAAATTTTGCAGCCCAGAAATCAACTACTGCACAGTTTGTATGGGGTGGTTGAAGCTTCACCAGCTGACTCGCTGTCGTTATTCTGCGTAAAAAGAAACAGAATGTAAATTAGTTGTAAATATGAAAAAATGACATTTGGCGAGTTTTTTTATTCAGTGTTTACGCCAGTTCCTTCAGTTCTGTTTAAAACAACCCAAAACCTTCCGCCTTGAGTAGAGAGAGGTGGAGCCAGTCTCACCTTCTTGTTGTGTAGCTCCGCCCCCTGTCCACAAAGCAGTCATCTCAGTCCACCTTCACCACACCTGCAGGACCAGGAGCCGAACAGATTCTCCCCAGTGTGTTCAGTAAGTGTGATGTTCCAGTATGTAAAGGTTCAGTTTAAGCTCTGAGAGTAAAGCAGGGTTATGTGGTGCGCTCTCACTGACGTACCTTGAGCTTGGAGCTGACCTCTAATCTCTGTGAAAGTTGTTCTGGATTCTTATTCTCCGTCTCTCCCATCCATCATCAGTTTCCCCTTTACCAACCAGGTCCAGGGGGGTTAGCTACAGCCCCGTAGAATTTAGACTATATATCAGACTACATGTAGAGCTTAGAATAATGTCTACAGGAACATCAGGCTGCTTGGAGATGTTCTTTAACATGTTTATCTATAATTTTTTAACGTTCTGTGCTCCATGTTCAGTGTGATACACACCACAATACCACACATCAGACTACTGTTCTATTCATCATTTTTGTTTTATTAGTTTGTTTTTAAAATGATTTTGTTAAACCACAATTCTAAAGCAATGTCTTGAGTTTTATCTTTTCTTTTTTGGTTAAATTTTTTCTGCAGGTTTTTCGGACAGATTTTATAACAGCCATGAAGTTGCCCGACTCGACGCAGCTGAACCCAGAGGACTTTTATATTCTGTCAGATTCCTGGAGACAGGAATGGGAGAAAGGTGTTCAGGTTCCAGCCAACGTGGAGGCCATTCCTATACCTGTGGTCAGGTGCGTGATCCTCTTTATCCTTTACCCAGGTAGATCCCAACAGGACGTAACCTGATGCAGTACGCCGTCTTCCCTCCATCGCCTGACTTCAGTCTCTGAGATCAGCAGCAGCAGCGGTGCTGCAGCAGTTAGCGCTTCAGTAACGTCACTGTTCTGTGTGGTACTCTGTGGATATGTAGCTGAGCTAGCTTAGCATAGGCCAGTTAAGCCAGTGGGCTACAGATACCATACCTTATTTCAGTTTTCTGTTCTTCCAGTATCAGTTACTCAACTTCATCCTTCAGATCTGAGTTTTTCATAATAAGCCTGTATTAAATCTCTCCTTCCGCTAAACTTCACCTTTTCTTGTTCTTGTTGTTTGTGAAATACAGCAGGTTTCACTGATTTGTTTATGATGCTGCACATGAAACTCTTCCTCAACCTCCAGCTAGTAAAAAAAAAACAGCTTTAGAAAAATGAGTTGAGTTTATGAGTTCATGAGTTAATGGCTCCGCCCACTTCAGCTAGGGACCGCCCGGCACCTCGGCCGCGGGGAGAACGTGTACCGCAGTAATATCCGCCCAAAGATTTATATGTCTGATCTCCTTAGAATAGATGATATGGCAAGAATATCAAATAAAAATAAATAAATAACTTCATTACCACTTAATACTGCGTGTTTTAGGAGTTTATCTGGTGGTGCTATACCAGAGCTCTGCTTGTAGTTCTCTTAAATTCAGTTTTTAGCTTTTAAAAAGGTTTTTAGTTTGTCAGCATGTTTAAGTAAATTGTTGTGCTGTGGGACGAGGTGTAGTTTAAGGCAGTACTCATCACAGCGATACATTCCTAAACACCTCCACCACCATGTTTAACAGTGCTGGTATGTTTTGGTACTGGGTAATTCCTTTTTCACCTTGAATTCTCTGTTTGCTTGTTAGTCTTGGGCTCGTCTGTTATCGAGGTCTGTATCTGGAGCTCTGCATCCTGTTTTTGTGGGTTACTTGTGGTTTGTGTTTTGCGGTTTGTCCTCTTTATTTCTGTTCAGGTTTTTTTTTATAATAATCATTGAAAATCCCCACCTGCATCCTGAACAGAGTTTCTGATTCGCTGGTCTGATGTGTGAGGAATTTTACTTTTGGTTTGGTAAATCAGAGATTAATGATGGAAATTCAGGTGTGCTGCTGATGGAATTAAACGCATCCTCTGGTTCTGGCTGGGGACTTCAAGGCTAATCTGGAATCTAACAGCTTTATTCTTCAAACTTGCTCAACTACTCCCTTCAGGATGAGAAAAAAAATATTTCTTTTTACTGTATTTCTGTTTATCTGCATCTGTTTTGATGGAGTCTGATGTTTTTGCAGTTAAAGCTCTTTTTCTGCTGAGAGAAAGGCTTTTAAATAATGTGCTTTGGTGAGAATACTGCATAGGATTAATTTAATGGCACTTTTTTGCTTTAAAATTGAGATTGAGTATCTTTTGTAGAATAAAAAACCCTGAATCAGTAAAAATGGGACATTCTGCTGTTGTAAAGGAGCAAACTATAATCATAATCTTCATATCCTATAAAACCACAGGATCTACAAACACTAACCAGCACAAACACACCCATCTGTTATTAAAAACAGAGATTAATTTAGTTCAGAAATACAGTTAGCATCACCAGTTAGCCGTTAGCATCTCCATTAAGATCTGCAGTCTGTTAGCCTAGCTAGCATCAGGCCGACAGCTGTATTCTGGCATTGTGAAAGTAATAAGTATCTAACTGAAGTGAACTACAGCCATAATCCACATCTAATATCAAACCACAGATCCTCCCCACTCTAACCAGCACTAATAAATCTATCTGTTATTAAAAAACACTGATTAATCCAGCTCGGAAAAACAGTTAAAGCCATTGCAGCTAATCCACTACACTACCTGTCAAAATAAAAGTCTCCTGCACAACCAGTGCAAAACATTAGTCTAGAGCCCTGTATTTAATATTTAATATATTTATTATTTAACTTTTTTAAATATTTAATAAATATATTTTAATTTGAAACAAAACTATTGTGTGTTTGTATATAAAGTGTATCAAGTAAATGACTTTGGAATCCATTTACATTTAATGCACTTGTGTTTACACTTCAAAGGGTTGTGTGGTTCTGTTTTAGCCTCATTATGTGACCTTAATCATAGCACTACTAATAAACTAAAAGTATTTGT
This sequence comes from Astyanax mexicanus, assembly GCF_023375975.1. Classification (NCBI taxonomy): domain Eukaryota; kingdom Metazoa; phylum Chordata; class Actinopteri; order Characiformes; family Acestrorhamphidae; genus Astyanax; species Astyanax mexicanus. The sequence continues at coordinate 48,064,813 of NC_064424.1, forward strand.
ATCGTATCGGCAGTTTTATATCAGTTAAATATCGGAATCAAATCGGAGCTGAAAAAAGTGGATCGTCCAATCACTAGTGGGTACACTACCACTAACTGGTGCAAAACGGGTTTATTTTACAATTATAGCTAAACTGAGTCTGATTTGTGTTTGGGTTGTATTTTTCTCTCACACTGGTCACCTTTTGGTCCTCAGTTGCAACTGATTTCGTTCACTTTAGCATGTTGTAGCACGACTGCGTTACTCGTCTGGATCTCCTCACTTAAATACTGCAGAGAGCGAATGTGCGATCTTCAATGTTGAAATGATTTAAAATGCCCGTCCCTACTAGAGGTTTTGATGAGTTAGCTAGCTAATATTACATTCTCAGCTGGAGCTCAGTGCTAACCTGTTCATTATAAAATTAGTAGCTCAGTATCCGTCTTGTAGTCCTTCTGGGCTCTAAGAAATCTATCAAATGCATCGCCAATGCTTCGCTGTTCATTAAGCTTTTTAGAAGTTTGATCACAACCCGCCTCTGTTGGTACAAACTACTGAAGTTTGATTTCTGTGTTTTAGGGAGCTTCCTGAGGTCAGTCGGATTCCGTTCTATTCACCAACTTACAGCGGAGACCAGAGCGAATCAGGATTCAGGAGCTCTCGGATACTCCAGGACTCCGGTAGCCGGTATGATCTTGACGATTTGGATGTGACCTGGCTTGATCTTGTTAATGCAGAGTTTAGAGAACTAGGTACGGATCATACAGAGATGTTTCTTTTTTTCTGTTGATGCACTTTATGCATGACTAATTACTGAAATTGCTGTCATTTTTTTATTTGCAGTAGTGTTTAAAGCTAATAATGCATAATCTGATTTATTTTAGTCTGGCTTTAAATTTAACAGAATTTTAAAATTAGGGATGCACACACACTAACACCTCATACACCACCACCATAATACACACACTAACACCTCATACACCACCACCATAATACACACACACACACACACACACACACACACACACACACTAACACCTCATACACCACCACCATAATACACACACACACACACACACACACACACTAACACCTCATACACCACCACCATAATACACACACACACACACACACACTAACACCTCATACACCACCACCATAATACACACACACACACACACTAACACCTCATACACCACCCCCATAATACACACACACACACACACTAACACCTCATACACCACCCCCATAATACACACACACACACACACACACACACACTAACACCTCATACACCACCCCCATAATACACACACACACACACACACACACACTAACACCTCATACACCACCCCCATAATACACACACACACACACACACACACTAACACCTCATACACCACCCCCATAATACACACACACACACACACTAACACCTCATACACCACCACCATCATACACACACACACAGATAATAGTAATAATAATAATAAGAAGAAGAAGAGCTGCTTTGTGGTGGTTTTATATCCTGTAGGTTTTGAAAAACAGGGTGAAAATAAGGAGGAGAAAAATAAAATATACAGAGAAACACAAACATAACTACAGTCTGTAATTATTATACTAAACTACAGAGTGAAATAAATGATCAGAGGAATGGAAAAAGTGGATAATGTGGATCAAATTGTATAATTGGTCTTTGTATATATCCTGATTTAATAAAAGTAATAATTAATAATAATGTCTGAGTAATGTTGCTTCAGGGTCTCTATAGTTAATTTCTGTGTTGTTGTTGTGGCAGCGCTTCCGGAGCTGGACGAGCTGACGATGGAACGGGTTCTGGTGGTTCTGGAGATCCGGTGTGAGGAGAAGATGCAGGAAGCGATCGAGGCGCAGGAGGGTTTGGGGATCGAGTACGACGAGGATGTAGTCTGTGACGTCTGCCGTTCACCAGAGGGTGAAGATGGCAATGAGATGGTTTTCTGTGACAAATGCAACATTTGTGTTCACCAGGTTTGAATAAATTAAGTAAATACACATTTAAAATGGATTAAAAGTTTTTCTGTTAGGCTGCAGATATACCTGCTGTCGCTCGTGTAGACGTCCGGTTGCGTGGTGAACAGCGAGAAAACCTATGTGAAATTTTACTGAATTTGTCATAAAATGTGATCTGATCTTCATTAAAGGGTATTGACAAATATAAACTAATAACACAAAAGTAATTATGAATTATGAACATTCATGTCTTCATTGAGAAAAACTTATAGTTTCAGTGGAAACAGTATGTAAACCTTTGTGTTAATGACCTCAAAAATGCTTATTAGAGTAGAGTGTTGGTACCTGGAGTCTCGCGAGGGTGATGGTTTGCTCTGCACAGGAAGGATATGCGTAAACGAGCCAGACTGTGCCAAAAAGAGCTTCAGAGGATGGTTGATTTACATAAAGATGGAAAGAGTTAGAAATTGATTTCAGACACTTTAGAAATTCACAGTCTACAGTAAGATTTTAGGACAGTGACGACAGAAAAAGAGCATCCAGTCAAAATCACATTAATTGTGAAAAAACACATTGAGACTCCACAATGGTGCTGGAAGAATGAAATTTTTACTTACGGTACTGAAAGCTTCCACTAGAGCGCAGCAAATGCGCCTGACACCCTGTTGGCTCCACCCCCTCAATTTTAGACAGACAAAATGCATGTACAGGTGCTGGTCAACGAATTAGAATAATTTGAAATAGTGCAATCATGAAATTCTTTGAATGCATTTTTTGTGCAGAAAGCAAATCAGGTGTTCACCGCACCTGTCCTACTCGTTAGACTAATCACAGAACTCGTTACCTGGAAAAAGTAGCTGAGCTTTCCAAAAGGCCCATTTAGGCCATTTAACTGTGACACTGTTGTTTTATTGAATTAGAATAATGGAGAAACCGTTTCATTGAATTAGAATAAATGCTGGAATTTTTGTTTTCTGTGAAGAGTGTTCACTGTGCAGTATAAAGTCAGGGTTGAGTAGAATTTCTAAGTTGTAAAATCAATCATGGGTAAGCAGCGCGACCTCTCAACCGGAATAGTGGCTCAAATTCAAGCCCTTCGCCAACAAGGCTTGACCCAAACTAAAATTGCTGAGCAGCTCGGCATCAGCCAGTCTTCCGTCTGCAAAGCTCTCAAGAAAAACTGCAGCAAGCGCACCAACTGTTCCGGCGTCCGAAAAACTTCTGCTCGCGACAACAAGCAGCTGAGAAAGATCGCAGTCAGCAACCGGTTCAAGTCCACTTCCGAGCTCACCGACTTGTGGAACAAGCAGACCGGCGCTGACGTCTCCAGATCAACCACTTACCGTTGTCTGCGCGAACTCGGCTTCAAATCTCGCGTTCCAGCAGTAAAACCGATGCTGAACAAGAAACAAATGGAGAAACGGCTGAAGTGGGCCAAAGAACACGGCGAGTGGACTGCTGAAGACTGGCAGAAAGTGGTCTTCAGTGACGAATCACGCTTCTGCATCTCCTTCGGTGACCAAGGTCCTCGTGTCTGGCGTCGTGGTGGCGAAACCTACAACCACGAGTGCGTGAAAAGATCCGTCAAGTTTCCCCAGAGCGTTATGGTCTGGGGATGCATGTCCGCTCGAGGTGTAGGGAAACTCTGCTTCCTCAAGAAGACTGTCAATGCTGCCGTATATCAAGATGTTCTGGAAACGTTCCTGATTCCGACTGTTGAGGAACAGTTCGGCGAAGAAGACTTCATATTTCAACAGGATCTTGCACCGGCTCATGCGGCAAAGTCGACCAAAGATTGGTTCACTAAAAAACAGCTTGAAGTTTTGGCATGGCCGGCCAACTCGCCTGACCTCAATGTCATTGAAAACCTTTGGGCCATCGTCAAGCGGAAAATTCGCGACAGAAATCCTACTACGCTGGACCAACTGAAGCAGAACATCACCACTGCCTGGGAAGCTGTGAGTGCGGAAACTTGCGACAAGCTGGTCAAATCGATGCCGCGGAGACTTCAGGCAGTCATACAAGCCAAGGGGGCAGCCACAAAATACTGAGAAAGTGATGATTGTAATTATAATAAAAATTATTCTAATTCAATGAAACGGTTTCTCCATTATTCTAATTCAATAAAACAACAGTGTCACAGTTAAATGGCCTAAATGGGCCTTTTGGAAAGCTCAGCTGAGCAATTTTTTTTCCAGGTAACGAGTTCTGTGATTAGTCTAACGAGTAGGACAGGTGCGGTGAACACCTGATTTGCTTTCTGCACAAAAAAATGCATTCAAAGAATTTCATGAATGCACTATTTCAAATTATTCTAATTATTATTATTATTATTATAATTCGTTGACCAGCACCGTATGTGTTTTTTTTTTTGGATGCTCTGTATAACATGTTTATAAACTCCACAGCTCTGATAAATTATTAAATGCATCATGTTATTTAGTTTAAATACATTTTACAAGTAAAAATGTTTGGTAAATTTGTGGAATGTTTACATTTGTTAGGAAATTGTTTAAGTTACTTTAGTGAATTTGGACTAAAGAAGTGTTAATTGTCTTTTTAAGGCATGTTATGGCATCATGAAGGTACCCCAGGGGAACTGGCTGTGTCGAACCTGTGCCCTCGGGGTTCAGCCCAAATGTCTCCTGTGTCCCAAAAGAGGAGGAGCTTTAAAACCGACTCGCAGTGGAACCAAGTGGATCCATGTCAGCTGTGCCTTATGGATCCCTGAGGTAAATCAACTGCAGCAGTGTTATTCTAATTACACATTTACCTCAGCAGTGCTATTCTAATTACACATTTACCTCGGCAGTGCTATTCTAATTACACATTTACTTCGGCAGTGCTATTCTAATAATATATGTACCCTAGAAGAGCATTTTGATTTATGGGAGGTTTTATGGCTGTTTTATGAGATTTTGATTAGATTATTATTTAATGCTGATTAGATTAAAGCGTGTTTTGGATTCTGTAACTGTGTGCAGGTAAGTATTGGCTGCCCAGAGAAGATGGAGCCAATCACCAAGGTGTCTCACATCCCCGCCAGCCGCTGGGCCCTGTCCTGTCACCTGTGCCGAGAACTCACCGGCACTTGTATTCAGGTAACACTGATTAAACTGATTTACACTAATCATGTTATATTGAGAACATCAGCTGAACCAAGAACTGATACTGGATTCCTCCAGAGATCAGTTTAAACCCTAAAGAGCCGCAGAAAAAAATAGTAAACCCTGTGTTGTGTGTGTTAGTGTGTTGTGTGTGTGTGTGTGTGTGTGTGTGTACAGTGGTGTGAAAAAGTGTTTGCCCCCTTCCTGATTTCCTGCATGTTTTTCACACTTAAATGTTTCGGAACATCAAACCAATTTAAATATTAGTTAAACAAAGGTAAACACAAAATGCTATTTTTAAATGAAGGTGTTTATTAATATGGGAGGAAAAAAATCCAAACCTACATGTGTGAAACAGTGATTTACCCCTAAACCTAATAGCTGGTCGGGCCGCCCTTACAGCAACAACTGCAACCAAGCGTTTGTGATAACTTACAATGAGTCTTTTACAGAGCTGTGGAGGAATTCTGGCTCCACTCTCTTTACAGAATTGCTGTAATTCAGACAAATTGGAGGGTTTTCGGGCAGAACGGCCTTTTTAAGATCATGCCACAGCATCTCAATCAGATTCAGGTCAGGACTTTAACTAGGACACTCCAAATTCTTCATTTTGTTTTTCTTCAGCCATTCAGAGCTGAACTTGCTGGTGTGTTTTGGGTCATTGTCCTGCTGCAGAACCCAATATCGTTTCAGCTTGAGGTCACAAACAGATGGTCAGATATTCTCCTTCAGGATCTTTTGGTAGACAGCAGAATTCATAGTTCCATTTATCACAGCAAGTCTTCCAGACCCTTCCAGACCATCACACTACCACCACCATGTTTTACTGTTGGTATAATGTTCTTCTTCTGTAATGCAGTGTTTCTTTAACACCTGATGTACTGAGGGACACACACCTTCCAAAGAGTTCAACTTTTGTCTCATCGTTCCACAGAATGTTTTCCCAAAAGTCTTGGGGATCATCAAGATGTGTTCTGGTAAAGTTGAGACAAGCTTTAATGTTGTTTTTGCTCAGCAGTGGTTTTCATCTGGGAACTCTGCCATTGGGACATTTTGCCCAGTCTCTTTCTGATGGTGGAGGCATGAACTCTGACCTTATCTGAGGCAAGTGAGGCCTGCAGTTCTTTGGATGTTGTTGTGGGTCTTTTGTGACCTCTTGGATAAGTCATCGCTGCGCTCTTGTGGTAATTTTGGGCGGCTGGTTACTCCTGGGAAGGTTCACCACTGTTCCATTTCTTCACCATTTGTGGACAATGGCTCTCACTGTGGTACTCTGGATTCCTAAAGCTTTAGAAATGGCTTTATATCCCTTTACAGACTGATAGATCTCAATTCCCTTTTTTCACAATTGTTCCTGAATTTCTTTGGATCTCGGCATGATGTGCAGCTTTTAAGGATCTTTTGTTGGACTTCACTTTGTCCGGCAGGTCCACACCTGTCTTGATTGAGAACAGGTGTGGCAATAATCAGGCCTGGGTGTGGCTAGAGACTCAGGTGTCAGAAACCACAGTGACGATATGTTTTAACAAGGGGGCAATCACTGTTTCACACAGAAACATGTAGGTTTGGATTTTGTTTCTCCCTTAATAATAATCACCTTCATTTAAAAATAGCATTTTGTGTTTACCTGTGTTATCTCTGACTATTATTTAAATTGGTTTGATGTTCCGAAACATTAAAGTGTGAAAAACATGCAAAAAAATCAGGAAATCGGGAAGAGGGCAAACACTTTTCACACCACTGTATAAAGAGTAAACTCTGTGTTGTGTGTGTGTTTGTTTGTTTGTGTGTGTGTGTGTGTGTGTGTGTAAGTGTGTGTTAGTGTGCTGTGTGTATAAAGTGTAAACTCTGTGTTGTGTGTGTTTGTTTGTGTGTTAGTGTGCTGTGTGTGTGTGTGTGTGTGTTAGTGTGTGTGTGTGTGTTAGTGTGCTGTGTGTATAAAGTGTAAACTCTGTGTTGTGTGTGTTTGTTTGTGTGTTAGTGTGCTGTGTGTGTGTGTGTTAGTGTGCTGTGTGTGTGCTGTGTATGTGTGTGTGTTATGTGTGTGTGTTAGTGTGCTGTGTGTGTCTGTTAGTGTGCTGTGTGCTGTGTGTGTGTGTGTGTGTGTGTTTGTTTGTTAGTGTGCTGTGTGTGCTGTGTGTGTGTGTGTGTGTGTATAAAGTGTAAACTCTGTGTTGTGTGTGTGTGTGTTGTTCAGTGCTCCATGCCGTCCTGCGTGGTTGCGTTTCACGTGACCTGCGCGTTTGATCACGGTTTGGAGATGAGAACTCTGCTGGCAGAAAATGACGAGGTTCGCTTCAAATCCTTCTGCCTGGAGCACAGCGGCGTCTCGCGGCCGACCGGCGGCGCGGAGAGAGACCAATCACGGCACTGCGGCACGGGACCGTCCGGCAGGGAACCGGCGCTAGTCCAATCAGAACGCTCGGACAGGGACCAATCAGAAGTACAGAAGGCCAGCCAGCGTAAGCAGAAGCTGCAGGAGCTGGAGGACGAGTTTTACCGGCTGGTGGATCCGAAGGACGTGGCTGAGAGTCTGGGGCTGCCGGACGCTCACGCGGACTTCCTGTACCAGTTCTGGAAGCTCCGCCGCAGAGCCAACTTCAACCGGCCGCTCGTCTCGCTGAACAGAGACCAGGTGGACAATCTGGATCAGCAAGAGCAGGACGTCCTTTACCGCCGTCTCCGGCTCTTCACTCACCTCCGGCAGGACCTGGAGCGGGTGAGTCTCATTATGATATTATGGGCTGTTTTTCCTGTTGTAACTTTTTTAATGAAATATATTTAACGTAGTAATAGCGTATACATACACAGACTATACCCCCTAAACCCTACATCTAATTTATGTATAGCTATTAAATTGGAACTTTATGTATATATCTGTGAATCTTCAGGATTAGCAGATCTTATGAAGGAGATTTTGAGTAATCAGTCAGTGAGATGAGTGCGAGTGAACGGACTGTTTTATTTAAAGAACAGGGATCAGGTTTAAATCTACTGAAATACTCCAGTGTGATTCTTAAATATAAACATAAAAAACACAAACAAATCAAATCAACTAGAAACACTAATTATCACCCAAAACCACACACATAGGAACATGTTTTCTAATGACTTTTCCAAGAGCTAATTGGCCAAAGGCTTCAAAGCAAAGGTGAAATAAAAATGAATTAAGTGTTGGTTTCTCAGGTGAAACACTAAAAACACACAAAGGATTTAGACAATCCTTTTGTTCTAAAGGCTATTCTGTTAAAAATGTGCTGCTCATGAGCTCTGAGAGCCCCGCTGGACTGAGGCACTGCCACTGTTGGGTAAGAGAGAGAGAGAGAGAGAGAGAGTACAGTAGATCATGCTGTTTCTCTCTGGGTGAGTACAGTAGGTGGCGCTCTTTCCCCCTCATCACTCCCGTTGTAATTGGTCGGTACAGGCGTCTGTTAGCTGATGTATCATTTGCTGGGGATGCTACGCTGGTTGAAATGATGCTGCAGTGAAGCGTCTTCATCCTCAGTTCATATAAACAAGCACTGAGTAACTGAACTTCTAAATAAGGAAGAAAATATGTTGGAAATAAATGATGAAAACTTAGTTCAGTCTTCTGAAACATGCAGTAATGGAATCTGTGATTTTTGCTTGTGCACTTTATAAATTCAAGCCGAATGCTCTCTCACAATGTTCACCACCTCATGGAGATCCCTGCTGGTCCATGAAATAAATACTAAATAATAAGTGAATTAAGAATAATTAAGTAAAACTAATAAATAAACGTATTTTACATATTTACAAAACTCAAAATTTATGCAGAAGGTAAAAATAGTGTTTGTATAAAGTTATGATAAAATAACTTCTCCACTCTGTGTTGCTGTGTGTGTGTGTGTGTGTGTGTGTGTGTGTGTGTGTGTTATTACAGGTCAGGAACTTGTGCTATATGGTCACAAGAAGGGAAAGGATAAAGCACAACTTGTGCAGTGTCCAGGAAAAGATCTTCAACCTCCAGATTCAGCTTCTAGAGGAGGACCTGGCCAGAGGTAATAATATACAGTAATATATAATATATACAGTAAATATATACAGTATCTTGCAGCAGTTCAACACCTTCACCCTCAGTGTCTCTAGAAAGGCAGGGCTGGTCTTGGAGCTGAGTTTGGGGTTGTTATTATGTGGGATTATACTCTGCTTCAGTATGTCACTGTGCATGTTGGGATTCATGGTTCCCTCACTGAACTGCAGTTCCGCACAGCCCTAAACCCCGATACTCCCACCACCATGCTTTACTGTAGGCAAGAGACACTCATCTTTGTAATCTTCACCTGGATGCCCCCACAGCCAGAGCTGTAGAATCAAGACATTTTTTAAAATAGAACCTGTCTGACAACATGAAGCAGATAAAAGATCTCAAACAGCAGCACATTATTATTAAACCCCATCTAAAGAAACTCAACAACAAAGTCCTGTTTTCAGCTCTGTTGATCACCCTGATCTTCAGCACCACAGAGCAGCTATCTACTTCTATCTCATTACTATATCCTATCTACTGGAATTAAGAAATAAATTGTAATTTTGTATTGTATTGTAATTGTAATTTTATTATTAAATACTTTCTGTACGGTGGAATGAGACAAACACTGGAAGCTTCTTTAATTCAGGTGGGTTTGTGTTCTTTTAGAAAAAGCCCTGAAAACTGATAAGAGACGTCAGAACGGAGTGAAGGGAGGGAAAGAGCGGAGGAGGAGGAGGAGGAGGAGGAGGAGGAGTGGATCTGAGAAGAAAGAACCGTGGAAGATAGAGAACAACTCTCTTCTCAAACAGCTGGGTATCTATCATACACTCAAACACTCCTCAGTGATAATATCAGTGATAATATCAGTGATAACCCCTGTAATAATCTATACACACCTCCAGTATGTGTACACTCTGCTCCATCCACCAGACTGTGAGGAAGCAAACTTTATGCACTCATTCACTTTTTACCAGTCTTAAGCTTTTCTACAGCTATATTTGCACTGATGTTTATACAGGTTCTGTCATTCCCTTTTAACCCCCCCCATCATACCTAACTGGTAGACTCTCACTTATATTTACTATTGTATTGTGTCTTTTGTCTCACATATGTTTATCTGTGTCCTTGTTGTATTGTACATTTAGTGTCTCCTATTCTTTTATATTTTAATTTAATCTTGTTGTAAATTTGGGAAGGAGAGTAGCGTAATTTAATTCTCTGTATGTGCTGTACATATGCAGTACTGACAAAATTATTTGAATTTAACACGGTGGGGTGTGTGTGTGTGTGTGTGTGTGTGTGTGATTAACATTTTAATATAATAAAACAATAAATAAAATTAATAAAAACTTGTCACATCATCCCTCACGTCCCGGACCGAGTTCATTCCAGTCTTTATATTCTGATATGACTCTATAAGTTTGTATTTTAGCATTGCGGCATATTACTATTACTATTATTATTATTATTATTATTATTATTATTATTATTATTATTATTATAATGAATATCTCGTGGTGTTTCTCTGGCAGGTTTCTCCTTCCCGCTGGACGGGTCTCTGTTGGACAGCTGGTTTTCTCGGTCGGTTCAGATCCGGGCGGATGGTGTTTTGAGCCGCTGGGCGCTGGACGGAGAGTCGCGCGATTCCCCCGCGAGTCTTCTATCAGATCAGCTGATGCAGGGCGAGGAGAGTCTGCTGAACCTGATGATGGATCCCTCCTTAAAGACCACCTGGAAGACCCCTCACCTGGGTCGCAAATCCCAGAGTGGGGGGCGCAGGCCGGGCGGGTCCGGGTCCGGGGGGGGCTCTGCGCCTCGGGGAGCTCGCAGCGGCCGGCACTCCACCGGGAAAACTCCGCACCACCACCTCCATCACCACCACACCCACACAGCGAGCCCCGCCCACCGCACAGCGGACCAGATACAGCCTCCCACTTCCAAAATGGACTCGTGCCACATTTCCGAGAAGAACGAGGGGTGGAGTCACGCCGGGTCGGGGGGGACGTGTTCCGCGCCCGGCAGCCCGATCGGCCCGGAGCTCGAGCCCAGCAAGACCCCACCCACAGCTTTACGGGTTCGGCTCCCGCGGCAGAACAAGTCCCGCTTCAGACGTGGGCGGGGCCGGGGCGTGGCGCCGGGCCGGGGGGGTCGGGCTGGGAAAGAGAGCTCGCAGCTGGACATCGAGACAGACGGATATTTCTCCGACGCCGAGCAGAGCGACTCGGACCCGCGGCCCGCCGGCCGGGCGCTGCACCGGACCCCGCTGCATGCTGGGAACGAGGAGCTGCTGAGACAGAGAATTCTCACCTCCTAAAATCAGCAGATCAGAAAGAACTTACTGATTGTTTTAAACACTCCATTTAGATTAGATTCATGTTTCTCAAAAATCTGCAGCACTTAGACTTGTCTTATTTACACCATTCTTACATCACATTCTCCTCAGACAATTTGCAATAGATATTTTTTTTGTTTTTTTTTACAAAATAATATTTATCAAACGTTCCGGATTTGCTACACTGATTTAAAAACGTAAGTGACGAGCAATCGAATAGATTTTATACGGGCATTATCAGGTGAGTGTTGCTCCAACAGAGGAGACCAATTCAGCCTAAAGGATAAATAAAGAGAAAATATCAATCCTCTTTAAATCCTAAAAAAGCACAAAAGAAATGTAGCACAAAAACACATTTACTATTCTATTCCGTTTGCGAAGTTTCCTTTTCAAAATATCTAATAAAACATTCAAAAACATTAATGTGGAAAATTAGGACACTCCATTAAATCCTTTATCTTTTACAGATTTATACTTATGGACATTTGTTTTTATCAACTAGAAACCAGGAAAAATAAACATTTTAAACATCTGAAAAACTAAATTCTGCATGGAGGAGTGGGAAACGTCAAAGGGAAGAGGGTACCTGTTTACACTTGGCATGGGTTTGGTATCTGGATTCACTTTGACCAGATTCTGTTTACACTTCTCATTAAAATGAGTCCTCAGTGTGAGCCGACTTTAATTTCTAGTGTAAAGATAACGCCTCCATTTAAATCTGAACACGATTGGATCACCAGTGAATGCTTTTAATTGCCGGTATTAAGATATTGATGCACTATGAGCAGGAGGTCACAGATTCAAACCCCTCCTTATGCAGCTTTACCATCAATCTGCCGGCGCTCAGAGGGAGTAAAATGGTCTTGCTCTCTCTGGGTGGGTACAGTACAGTAGACGGCGCTCTCTCTTTACCCTCATCACTCCTAGGGTGATGTGGATCAGCACAAGGCTGCGTCTGTGAGCTGATGTATCAGAACCGAGTCGCTGTGCTTTCCTCCGAGCGTTAGCGCTGTGATGCTAAATAAATAAATCTGTTCAGATTTGAAATAAATACAATAAAATATAAAAGCTATTAAATCTGTAAGATTTAAGAAAGCACTGTGTGATATTCAGTGATGTTGCACATGGTGACGTTAAACAGTGCTACACTTTTTACAAGTTAAAATTAAAATTGTGTGTTAAATATCTTAAATAAGATCATGGGTTTGTTGGGGTGTCGTCATTTTTCCACAGACTGTACAAAAAACACCCGCCTGTAAAAAACGTCTGCGAGGAGCTGAGTGCGAGTTTATCACAGAGTGCCTTCTATAAATTTGATTTTATAATCAGAAAAAAAAAAGATCAAAATCAACTTATATGGTTTTAGCGCAGATCCAACGAACCAGAAAATAAGCATTCGATAATTAAAGTCATTCCACTGAGAAAAACCCTGCAAACATTCTTATTTACCAGTTTAACCCCCAGTCAGCCTCTGTCTCCCCATCATTCCAAACCGGCCCTGATCCCACAGTTCCCAGTTCCTCCATAGCGCAAACGACTCAGGGTGAAAACGAGAGCTGAAACTCAATGAGGTAAAAAGTAATTTAACGATAGAAATAATTTTCATTGTGTCCCTGGTGAAGATCATGACTCTCCTGAGGCTTCAGAGAGCAGCAGCTTCACTTCACTGGTAGCACTGGGTGGTCCACCAGGTAATGCCGGGGGCTGATACGGTTTACAGTAGGATTAGCTCAGACAAATCAAATATCCACAATAAACAGAATTTACAGATTCACTTTTATATGGTGCAACAGAGCCTGTTATTTTACACTTAGATCCGCCAATAAAATAAATAAAGATTATTAGATCAGTTTCTCGCTCAGACCTTCTGTCTGAAGACCGGCTGCACCTTCCAGAGACAGTCAGGAGATATCAGATCGAATCTACAGCATATGAAAACAGCGGGATCAGGATCAGGATGTTCAGTGTTTTTATTTCAGCACCGATAGAGCTGATGTTCTGATGCTGATGTTTGTAGGTATTAAACCTTGTACTGGTTGTTTTCTGTTGAGTCGGTGGTCAGACTGGTGGTTGTATGCAGCGCCCATTACCCAAACTAAACCTTCCATTTCCGGTGATCAGTAACGTCTATATCGCTTCTGTCACGCAAAAACCTTGTAGCTCCAGTTTTGGTATTTTTCACTTTTAAATGTTAATCTGACTTTAGTTCTTTATAATGTGTCCAAATGTTATATGATGAACGGACCAATAGGAACTGATCTGTTTAGATAATAGTTTTTTTGTTCAAGAGCAACATAATTTCAGTGAAAAAAAAACTAGGAATTTTCTGAGTAAAATCCAAATTCGGAACTCTGATATCTGAACGCCCCCTGCTGTTCACACGCCGCTTCACTTAGCTCCCATAATACACTTACCACATGTGTGGACCAGTGGGTTCGACCAGCAATTCCATCAAACTCACACCATGCTAGTCGTGATCTAAGCCAAGATCAACCAGTTTAACCAGTTAGTTTTGTTAAATGCCTTTTAAATGCTGAATTTTCTGTCACTAAAAGGGAAGATTATCCTTTTCTGAACCTGCTGACAGTAAATCATTACATCATCCTGTAAACGCTTCCTTTCTGATGCTGTTCCCGATTTATCTTTAATCAGATTTAATTATTTGATGATATGAATGTTGCAGGAGTTCGCTTCTGTTTTTCTTTATTTCAAAGAATGTTGTGCCATTTATTATCAGACAAAAAAAAATACTGAACATATATTAAGGTTATAAAAAAAGAGCTATTTTAAATTATTTTGGCCTTTTTGCTATATTTATTTTGTTGTAATAAAAACATCTTTGTAGGACAGAAGACAGATGTATTTTCATTAGTGCAGAAACTATTTTACTTTTTGTGAGTTTTTAAAGCAATATGATTCCATCTAAATCTGCATGTTGTGTTGCCTTAACAGCAGCTGCGTATTCTGAAGCTTCTCCAGCTGTTTTTGTCCAGATGCAGTAAATAAAGCTATGCTTCTGTGTATCAGCGCTGACCCGGTTCTGATCTGTTCCCCCTCCTCAGACTCCGCCTCCAGCACCTGAACCAATCACAGCATCGATACATGGTCCAGAGAGCAGAATATCCATGTGTACCTTTCAATTATAGTTATACCATTAAACTCCGGCTATAAACATTTAAACTCCAGGCTTTTATTTGGATGTAGTGTTTTAAGTGAAGGTATTTTTGTAGTTAATTAGCCGGTAATATTATGTTTGCGTGGTCTAAAGTTAAATACTGCCTGTTCTAGTCTATGGTTTGTACAACGCCAATGTTTAAATAACTGAAATGATGGAAAAATAAAATAACATAAACTAATAAATTGTTACTTGCTTAAATGAAAAATTTGATAATACCGTTTATTAACCCAAGGTCCACAAAAAGTTTGTATAAAAGAATAAAAATAATCACTTGCTTTTAGAAAACAATCACTAAATGCTTTGAGTCCTGTATTAAATGCAAACATTTATTACAATTTATGATGCAAACAACAGTATCTCCCTTACATAGAACAGCTGTTGGAATGATAGATGGTACGCAAAGGAACAGAACAGAAAAAGAGTCTATTATTGTGCCATTGCTTTGTACCTCATTAAAAGAAAAACATAACTGTTCACTGTTTGTTAATTTGGCCTCTCGTTTTTAGAAATTTTCCTTATTAGTCAGGTTTATTAAAAAAATGAAAGTAAAGGCATGCATAATAGTTATTTCTCTAAATAATGCACACGGCTCAAATAGAGAACTACTCAGGACACCGCTTATAAAAATCCATCTGTGGGGTTTAGATCACATCCCGCTCGAGCGCCGACCAATCACATCTCCACCATCTTAAACACCCTGAATCAGTCCGTCAGTGACCTACAGAATGGACAGAATGGTTGTTTATGAAAGAAGATAAGAGAGACTGTTGTGGTCTTTCAGAACTTGAATATGTTCATATTTAAGAAAACTAAAGAAACCCTTGTTTAAACCCTTTATTTTACACCAGAAACTGCCCTTGTCTTTCGCTGCTCTGCAATATAAGATCCCAGTTTCGTGGTTATTGCCATTTTACTAAAGCGATAGAGAAAGTTTCCTTCAGCGAATTTAAAACAAAGAACACTTTTTACTACAAAAAACAAAGTTCTGAGAGTGAAGTTTAAACTGATAAAGAACATTTACAACAGCCTTTAAACTGTTCATGTTGTGGTGCACTTTACGTTTTACAAGCTGTTTTCACATCTGCACTTTTTATTCTGGTTAAATCGGATTAATCAGAACTGGTCCGAGACCTGCGAGAGGAGATGTTCGCTTCGGTTTGTGGTGAAAACGTGATCTGAAGATCAGCTGGACTCTCTACAGGTTTGGGCTGTACTGTATGCAGGAGTTGCACATTTTGGTGCACTTCTGGTTTTTGCTTGTGTGAAAACAAACCCAAACAAACCAACGGTAAGACCTTCCAAATTTCCTTTAACGGATTTAAACAGATAAAAGCTCTGTAGGTGTGAAAATGACCGTATCTGTAAGATTTCAGGCTGTACTAAAAAAGATTAAACAGATTTAGGAGATTTTGGTAATATTTTATAACTAGATGGTTTTAGTTTTGTATTTTAGGGGGGAAAAAAACACGCAGATGAAACTGCAGCGACGCTGATTAGATCAATTCATAGACGCTCATCTTCAGGATGATCAGAGACGAGGGGTAAAGGAATATTATGGCTGAAATCTAAAGCAACACTGGTGATATCAGAAAGCTGAGGAGCAGGTCTGATACTCGCCGCTCCAAATCACAGAAACAGAAACCAAAACCAACCGTGAAGAAAGAAACCAGAAAAACAGAAAGACCCAAAGATTCTCTTAGAAAAGGAAACGTGAGAAAAAAAACTGCTGAATTTAAGGTCCAGATAGTAAAAGTCTGAGTTTAGGAGTCGCTGCTGTTTTCAGTTGAAGAGTGAAGGCAGGCTGTAGAACGGGACGGGGCGCAGGACGGGGCGCAGGGCAGCGACAGGACAGCGGATCCTGGCGCACCCCTCCCCCCTCCTGGCGGGGCGGGGGCTAATCGATGTACTGAGAGAGCCAGCGGAAGCCTTCGCCGTACCCCTGCCTCTTCAGCACACTGCACATAAACACCTCCAGCGGCCGTGTGTTCAGCTCCTTCAGAGGAACCGTGCCCTGCGGAGAGACACACCCACCGTCAGTCTCACTCTCACACACTGTCTCACTCTCACACTGTCTCACTCTCACACTGTCTCACTCTCACACTCACACACAGCTCCTTCAGAGGAACCGTGCCCTGCGGAGAGACACACCCACCGTCAGTCTCACTCTCACACACTGTCTCACTCTCACACTGTCTCACTCTCACACTGTCTCACACTCACACACAGCTCCTTCAGAGGAACCGTGCCCTGCGGAGAGACACACCCACCGTCAGTCTCACTCTCACACTGTCTCACTCTCACACACTGTCTCACTCTCACACTGTCTCACTCTCACACTGTCTCACTCTCACACTGTCTCACTCTCACACACAGCTCCTTCAGAGGAACCGTGCCCTGCGGAGAGACACACCCACCGTCAGTCTCACTCTCACACTGTCTCACTCTCACACTGTCTCACTCTCACACTGTCTCACTCTCACACTGTCTCACTCTCACACACAGCTCCTTCAGAGGAACCGTGCCCTGCAGAGAGACACACCCACCGTCAGTCTCACTCTCACACACTGTCTCACTCTCACACTGTCTCACTCTCACACTGTCTCACTCTCACACACTGTCTCACTCTCACACTGTCTCACTCTCACACTGTCTCACTCTCACACACTGTCTCACTCTCACACACTGTCTCACTCTCACACTGTCTCACTCTCACACTATCTCACTCTCACACTGTCTCACTCTCACACACAGCTCCTTCAGAGGAACCGTGCCCTGCAGAGAGACACACCCACCGTCAGTCTCACTCTCACACACTGTCTCACACCTACTTTGGATGATAAATGAAATTAGGCCAATGTTTCTTAACCGCTTCAATTAAAGATAAAATGTCTTAATTGCTTAATTTCCAATCCACTGAGTCTTTACCTTGCCCGTTGTCTGACCGTATAATCCGAATATTTCCCGCAGCTTTTCCTCACTGATGGCCTCAGGCTTATCGATCTTATTGCCGAGGATCAGGATAGGCACATTTCCAATAGTTTCATCTGTCATTAGTGCCTGTAGAAACGAGTCAGAAATAAAGCATTAAAATCACTGTAGTTCCTGTAAGCAGTGTTTATCAGGTGATGCTTCATCACACATGATCTACTTTCACAGAGTGCGTCCCAACTGCATGCAAATCACCACTAACTAGTGTTTTAGTGTGTAGTGTAGATAGTGTTAAAATACTCAAATACCCATAATAAATACTCTGTGAGTGTGATAATGATGGTCACTATTATCCCACAATGCAATGGAAAGGGAAGGAGAGGAGCGTTATACTCATGTGGAGTTAATAACGTATAGAAAATACAAAATATATAATTATGTTAATATTTAGTCTATTAATCTGCCAAACCCGCACTGTTAATACTCTGTTTAATACCCTTCATTTCAGGAGAAATAGTGAAAGAGCAGCTGTCCCATTATTTTTGTCTCTTTGGTGTTGTAGACTTTGTGAAGACTGTAGTCTGGGTTTGTTTTCTCTACAGTCCTCAACCCTAAACAGACAGACAGACTTTGACTCACGTCGAGTTCTGTTTTGGACTCGGCCAGTCTGGGGTGGTCTATGCAGTCGACGAGGAAGACGATGCCGTTGATGGCTGGGAGGTAGTTTTTCCAGACTCGTCGTGCTGCGAGAGAAAAGCTTCATCAGAAACTTCAGCATAAAACGTTTACTAAACTCGAGCGTCGCGACGCGGTACCTACCCTGCGCGTGGCCGCCAAGGTCAAAGGTGGTGAAGGTCATGCCAGCAATCGTCAGCTCTTCTGAAGCTAAAGAATCAATTAGAGAGACTCGTTATTTAACCCTAAACATCTCTGGAACATTTCTATACAGCCAGTCACAGGAACTCCTCACACTCATCATAAATCATCCTCAGCCAATCAGCCAATTACAGCGTACGTTTTCTCAAGCAGCTTTACAGAGATCAACGTCTGAGTCTCTTCTTAACAAGCTGAAGCGACAACGGCGGAAAGAAGAAGAAGAAACCTTGAGAGAGAAAAACCCTCCTGCGGTAAACACCGGACAGCACAACAGTGGGGTCGTGGGAGGAGGAATGGACCCAAGACATAATGTTTAATCACATGATAAGAGCTTAGTTATGTTCAACAAACTTCTAGTCATCATAAAGGCCATGCTAACATTACCCAACATGCTAACCATTAACCGAAAACAATAAAAACATGCAAACAAACATATATTGGACCTACTTGGATGCAATGTTGGCACATGTTGACCCAGTCTGTCATCTTTAAGCATATGCAGTAGCGTCGTCTTGCCCGCGTTGTCCAGGCCGAGAAATACTAATTTGCCCGATTTCTTGTACAGCCCTGAAAGAGCAAGAAACGTGTTTACTGACCTCATCACCATCACAGTCATCACCATCAACATTATTAACATCATCATTACCATTCAGCCTATACACACACACACACACACACACACACACACACGGATCTGGGAGTGAATGGTGAAATGAAGTATCTGAGTCACTCTAATATTAGTGTGGATGCTTTAGCTTTGATTGTGCGTTCACTGTGGCATCATTTCCACAAGCTTCTGCAGCATCACAACATTTATTTCTGTCCAGAGCTGCATTAATTCATGATTTCATGCTGATGATGGAGATTTGTAGAACTGTGTAAATTCTTCTCCAGCACATCAAAAGATTCTCAGTGAGGTTAAGATCTGGACTCTGGGGTGGAGAATCCACTTGTAAAGATGATGATCTCATGCTCCCTGAACTCTCTTCTTTCCCTGAAGCTCCATCACTCTGGAATTCTGGGTAAATCTGGACTCATCATCAGATCTTCACATGATCTTCTTCCACTGATCCAGAGTCTGATCTTTACTCTCTCTACTAAACTGAAGCTGTTTTGCTGGTTTTTCTCACTAATAAGAGCTTTTTTAAGCTACAGAGCTGTTTAGTGTGTTTCTGTGGAAAAGCTCTTACTTTTACTATTAAACATAATTTCCGAATGCAATTCAATTGCTGTTTTTCTACCATTTTTCTACTATTTATTTCACCATACGTGATCCCACATGTGAAATCAATTCCAAAGGTATCTGCATTAGGATTAATAGCTAAATAATAAACTTGGCTTTAATAAGAAGGCATGTGGACATTGTAGTTCACTACACAAACACTTGTAGATTCATAAATTCACAAACTTTCTCAAACTGAAGGACCTTCACATACAGCCGAGAAACGATACAGCAGATAACAGTGATCTGAAGGACACTCAGTACCCACAATTCACTCCGCAGGTTTAATTCCAGAGGGAAAAAGTAAAACACAAAACCTTAAGGCTAAAGTCTGCAGATGTTAGAGGAACTATACGGTGGAACAAACTGTTCAATTTAAATTAAATAAACCCGGGTTAGCATTATGGAATTTTAGTACTGAACTACGAAAACTTCTGTGTACTTTTACGCCTAATACATGCTAAAAACATAATGGGGCAGTTTCTCAGACAGGGATTCATCCCAGTCCTGCATTATACAGAAGATTGTCTGATGAGAGAGAGATTTAGACAAGGACTAGGACTAATTCAACAGAACAACCCAATTAAAAACTCTCCCCAAATGACAAAAGGTTTGGCATAAGAAGTAAAAAGTGGCCACACAAAACCGAATAATACGTTTGTGCTGCCGGTTTTAAAAAGAACACACAAAAATGAGTTGTCTTTGAGAGTAAAAAAAAATACATTGTACTCACCTAAAAACTGCAGTACACTACTGAAACCACTATAAATCCAATCAAATATGAAGGACATATCTGGGTCTTGTAAGTTCTGCAGAAAAAAAAAACACAAATATTAACACACAAGTTAATATCCATTTACTATAAAAACCTCTCAAACCTCTCAGTCAACAAGTAAACTGAGCAGTGAAAACCTGCATGGATTTAATCCTAAAAGAGATCAGTAGATCATCTTCCCACCGCCTCGTTTATACTAGAGATGGAAGATCGATCGGCAGTGTATAAGTATCGGCCGATTTTTAGCCAAAATACGCTATCGGCGATTCGGCGATATTCCTCTGATTTTAGCCGCTCTGATTCAGGGTTAAGCAGTTAATCAGAGCTGTGTGTGGATGGCCAGTGAAACTGCTCGCTTACAGGAAGCTGCAGTTCCTCATCCAACCACTAGCCGGCGCTGCAGCTGCAGAGGACTATAGTTCAGACTGTGTTTAGAGCTGGATATGTATAAGTTTTCGCTCCTCACTGCAGTTTCTGTGTGCTCACACTCCAGCTCCTCCACTCCGTATGGGTTTATACTGGACGCGCTGAGGAAGCCGCAGTTCCACTCTGGAACGCTGCTCACCTCAGAATGTTTATAACTGAGCGGTTTAGTGGACACAGCTGCAGGTAAGATTGCTGAAGGCTACTGAAGACTATTAAGTTGAAAGGGTTATTGAAGCAGAAATCAGTACAGGCTGGTTTATATAAGTGATTCATGTCCTCACTGCAGAGAATATGCATCGCTGTCATTGTTTCCTAAAATTAAATAGTCTTCTTCCGTGTTGTACTGTTTATTAACATCATTAAAACAGATTTCACTCATTCCAACTATTTGGGAATTTTGTTAAAAGCTCAGTTTTATTGCTGTTTTAAAATAACAGTTTATGGGACAGGCAGAGTCAGGCTTTTTCTGTGTGGCATTAATGTTGCATTTGGCTCCGACCAATATCGGTATCGGCGATCAGCCGATCGAACTTCGGAATCTGCCCCAAAAACACTGATCGGTCCATCTCTAGTTTACACCATCTCTTCACTACATTCTCTACCTGCTGCTGTAAATATTCACCAACATATAATCACACCCGTGTGGATCTGTAATGACTTTTTGATACCGTGGTCTGATCAGAGGAGGATGGGTCTGTGGGTCGGTGAGCTACAGGAGTAAATTTTCACACAACAGATGGACATAATATGTCACAGTGCGATGCTAAAACTGAAGAAGTTAAATAACAGACTCACCCCAACACCCCACTGATACACAACACTACAGACTCACCCCAACACCCCACTGATACACAACACTACACACTAACCCCAACACCCCACTGATACACAACACTACAGACTAACCCCAACACCCCACTGATACACAACACTACAGACTCACCCCACCACCCCACTGATACACAACACTACAGACTCACCCCACCACAGCTCGATACACAACACTACAGACTCACCCCACCACAGCTCGATACACAACACTACAGACTCACCCCACCACAGCTCGATACACAACACTACAGACTCACCCCAACACCCCACTGATACACAACACTACAGACTCACCCCACCACCCCACTGATACACAACATTACAGACTAACCCCAACACCCCACTGATACACAACACTACAGACTAACCCCAACACCCCACTGATACACAACACTGCAGACTCACCCCACCACAGCTCGATACACAACATTACAGACTAACCCCAACACCCCACTGATACACAACACTACAGACTAACCCCAACACCCCACTGATACACAACACTGCAGACTCACCCCACCACAGCTCGATACACAACATTACAGACTAAACCCAACACCCCACTGATACACAACACTACAGACTCACCCCAATACCCCACAGATACACAACACTACAGACTAACCCCAACACCCCACTGATACACAACACTACAGACTCACCCCACCACAGCTCGATACACAACATTACAGACTAAACCCAACACCCCACTGATACACAACACTACAGACTCACCCCAACACCCCACAGATACACAACACTACAGACTAACCCCAAGACCCCACTGATACACAACACTACAGACTCACCCCACCACCCCACTGATACACAACACTACAGACTCACCCCACCACAGCTCGATACACAACACTACAGTCTCACCCCAACACCCCACTGATACACAACACTACAGACTCACCCCAACACCCCACTGATACACAACACTACAGACTAACCCCACCACCCCACTGATACACAACACTACAGACTCACCCCACCACCCCACTGATACACAACACTACAGACTAACCCCAACACCCCACTGATACACAACACTACAGACTCAACCCAACACCCCACTGATACACAACACTACAGACTAAACCCAACACCCCACTGATACACAACACTGCAGACTAACCCCACCACAGCTCGATACACAACATTACAGACTAACCCCAACACCCCACTGATACATAACACTACAGATTCACCCAAACACCCCACTGATGCACAACACTACAGACTAACCCCAACACCCCACTGATGCACAACACTACAGACTAACCCCAACACCTCTCTAATACACAACATTACAGACTAACCGCAACACCCCACTAATACACATCACTACAGACTAACTCAACACAGGTAATGGCATTTTTATGTAAAACATTTTTAGTGAAGTTATTTTATTTTATTGTTTGTAAATTATCCAGGGCATCTTCAGACCCACACGCTTGTCTTTTCCCCACCAGAATGACGTGATCATAATGACAGCGCTGATAGCTGCACATCTATTTATCAGGGTGACCTGTGACTCCAATTGCTCAAACTGCAGACTAGCAGCAGGTTAAAGTACAGCAGCAGCAAAGGTCAGAACCAGACGTCCAGCTCAACAACACGTCAGCAGCCCTCGCTCTCCTGATGCTCCTCAGCCTTAACTTTAACTTAACTCTACACTCCAACCCTATAAACACACACAGCCTTAATGTCAGCTCTACACTCCAACCCTATAAACACACACAGCCTTAATGTCAGCTCTACACTCCTACCCTATAAACACACACAGCCTTAGCTTCAGCTCTACACTCCAACCCTATAAACACACACAGCCTTAGCTTCAGCTCTACAGTTTAACCCTATGAACACACACAGCCTTAACTTTAGCTCTACACTCCAACCCTATAAACACACACAGCCTTAACTTTAGCTCTACACACACACAGCCTTAACTTCAGCTCTACAATTTAACCCTATGAACGCACACAGCCTTAACTTCAGCTCTACACTCCAACGCTATAAACACACACAGCCTTAACTTCAGCTCTACACTCCAACCCTATAAACACACACAGCCTTAACTTCAACTCTACACTCCAACCCTATAAACACACACAGCCTTAACTTCAGCTCTACAATCTAACCCTATAAACAAACACAGACTTAACTTCAGCTCTACACTCCAACCCTAAAAAACACACACAGCCTTAACTTCAGCTCTACACTCCAACCCTATAAACACACACAGCCTTAACTTCAGCTCTACAATCTAACCCTATAAACAAACACAGACTTAACTTCAGCTCTACACTCCAACCCTAAAAAACACACACAGCCTTAATGTCAGCTCTACACTCCAACCCTATAAACACACACAGCCTTAACTTCAGCTCTACACTCCAACCCAATAAACACACACAGCCTTAACTTCAGCTCTACACTCCAACCCTATAAACACACACAGCCTTAACTTCAGCTCTACAATTTAACCCTATGAACACACACAGCCTTAACTTCAGCTCTACAATTTAACCCTATAAAACACACACAGTCTTAATTTCAGCTCTACAATTTAACCCTATAAACAAACACAGCCTTATTTCAGCTCTACAATTTAACCCTATAAACAAACACAGCCTTATTTCAGCTCTACAATTTAACCATATGAACACACACAGCCTTAACTTTAGCTCTACACTCCAACCCTATAAACACACACAGCCTCAACTTCAGCTCTACAACTTAACCGTATGGACACACACTCGCCATGGTATTTAACAAACACACCTAATGAACTCTCTACCGACCATGCTCGCTGTCAGAAGTAAACCTGGTCAGTAGGAAGCCGGATCAGTAGGAAGCCGGGTCAGTAGGAAGCCGGGTCAGTAGGAAGCCGGGTCAGTAGGAAGCCGGGTCAGTAGTAATTCTGGTCAGTAGTAAACAGGGTCAGTAGTAAATCTGGTCAGTAGTAAACAGGGTCAGTAGTAAATCTGGTCAGTAGTTAGCAGGGTCAATAGTTAGCAGGGTCAATAGTTAGCAGGGTCAATAGTTAGCAGGGTCAATAGTAAACCGGGTCAGTAGTTAGCAGGGTCAATAGTTAGCAGGGTCAATAGTTAGCAGGGCCAATAGTTAGCAGGGCCAATAGTTAGCAGGGTCAGTAGTAAGTCGGGTTGGATCAGTGGGTCTGGGTGAGAGTATTGATAAGCGGGAGCGGAGCGGCGGCTTTTCGGTAAACAGATTAAACTCACCCCGGTTCTGAGCGGAGAGCGGCTGTAGAGACGGCAGTAATGTCAGAGGGAGAGTTTTGTAGAGTAGTAGATAAGAGGTTTAGGGAGTACAGAAGAGTATAAGGGAGTATATCTGGCTCCGGGTCTCTCTCTCTCTCTCTCTCCCTGAGCCACGACGCTCAGCAATGGCTGCCTGTCTCACTGCTGCCCTGCCGCTTCCGGTGTGTCACCAGCTAACCCTTCCGCCACACAAAGCGCCCTACCCCCAAACCCTGCGCCCTACCCCCAAACCCTGCACAATATCCCCAAACCCTGCACAATACCCCCAAACCCGGCACAACACCCCCAAACCCTGCACAATACCCCCAAACCCTGCACAATACCCCCAAACCCTGCACAATACCCCCAAACCCTGCACAATACCCCCAAACCCTGCACAATACCCCCAAACCCTGCACAATACCCCCAAACCCTGCACAATATCCCCAAACCCTGCACAATACCCCCAAACCCGGCACAACACCCCCAAACCCTGCACAATACCCCCAAACCCGGCACAACACCCCCAAACCCTGCACAATACCCCCAAACCCTGCACAATACCCCCAAACCCTGCACAATACCCCCAAACCCTGCACAATACCCCCAAACCCGGCACAACACCCCCAAACCCTGCACAATACCCCCAAACCCGGCACAACACCCCCAAACCCTGCACAATACCCCCAAACCCGGCACAACACCCACCCCACACAGACCGGTATATACATATATATATATACCAGATATATATATTACCTGCCTCTCTGTTTTTATATAGCATATAAATAATAGGTACATATTTAATAAATATATAGAGAATCCTCCAGGTATTTATTTTTATTTTAATTTTTCCTGTCATTCTCAACCATCACTTCAAATAATCATCACTTCACTATAAATGAGTGTTTCTATTTTAAATTAATCAGCTGTTTAGGTCTGTGGTAAACAGAGTATAGTAGGTTATAGAGAGTTATATGTTTAGAGTGGAATATAGGGGGATATTGGGGGTAATAGTTTATTTAAATTTGTCAATTATAATCCTGTTTAATCTAAACAGATCCGGTTTATTATTGAGTTCCTACTGAACGGACCGACAGAAAAGCTTCAAATCACTTTTATTGATCTCCTTCACACTGCAGGATAAGTGAAATCATAGATTCATAGAAAGAAGTTTCTGCCCGCTGGAGATTATCTGCATCATCACGCGCGTTTCCAGTCCGACCAGTTCCGCCGCGGACAGGAAGTGCCACGTGTACTCACTGCGCATGCCCGATGCGTGCGTGTTCCTGCTGAGAGCTGCACTTCCGGTGAGCGGAGATCAGGGACACCGCGGGGCGCGCGCTACAGAACCGAACCGAACTGGAGTCGCGCGCTGCTCCACTCACACACCCCGCTCTCACCCAGAACCCGCAGAAACGAACATGTCCAACAGCGGCCTGAACTCCCAGAACCGAACCGCCGGGTCTTTCCACACCAACGGTGAGTCCGGAATAACACCCGACCCCTAACACACACTAATTCAATATACACACTATTACACACCTATACACTACTACACACTATTACACACCTACACACTACTACACACTATTACACACCTACACACTACTATAAACTATTACACACCAATACACACTAATACGATATATACACTACTACAGACCTATACACTACTACACACTATTACACACCAATATACTACTATACACTAACACAATATACACAGTTCTACACACCTATACACTACTACACACTATTACACACCTATTTACTACTATACACTATTACACACCAATACACACTATTACATACCTATTCACTACTACACACCAATTACACACCAATACAATATACATACTTACATACCAATACACACTATTACACACCTATACACTATTACACACGAATACAATATACACACTATTACACATTATTACATACCTATACACTACTTCACAATATTACACACCAATACAATATACTCTTCCCCAATACACACTACTACACACTATTACACACCTATACAATATACACACCCCAACACACACACCTTTACACTACTACGCCCTACTACACACCAAAACACACCTATACGCTATACACGCTATTACACAACTACACACTAACACATATCTCTACTTTTTTACACACTACTACTCACCTTTGGTGAGGGTTGGATGGTGTGGTGTGGTGAAGATTGGATAATGTGGTTTGGTGAATGTTGGATGGTGTGGTGTGGTGAAGATTGGATAATGTGGTTTGGTGAATGTTGGATGGTGTGGTGAAGGTGGGTGGTGTAGTTTGGTGAAGGTTGGACGGTGTGGTGAAGGTGGGTGGTGTAGTTTGGTGAAGGTTGGACGGTGTGGTGAAGGTGGGTGGTGTAGTTTGGTGAAGGTTGGACGGTGTGGTGAAGGTGGGTGGTGTAGTTTGGTGAAGGTTGGACGGTGTGGTGAAAGTGGGTGGTGTAGTTTGGTGAAGGTGGGTGGTGTAGTTTGGTGAAGGTTGGACGGTGTGGTGAAGGTGGGTGGTGTAGTTTGGTGAAGGTTGGATGGTGTGGTGTAGTTTGGTGAAGGTGGGTGGTGTAGTTTGGTGAAGGTTGGACGGTGTGCTGAAGGTGGGTGGTGTAGTTTGGTGAAGGTTGGACGGTGTGGTGAAGGTGGGTGGTGTAGTTTGGTGAAGGTTGGACAGTGTGGTGAAAGTGGGTGGTGTAGTACTCCCAGTTGTGGTACTGATGCAATAAAGTGCGCTGGATGATGATGGTGATGATGATATTGATGATATTGATGATGAAAATTATGGTGTAATGGTGATGATGATGGTGATGATGATGGTGGTGGTGAAGAATGTGGTGATGGTGGTGGTGGTGATGATGATGGTGGTGGTGGTGGTGAAGATGGTGGTGATGGTAGTTGTGATGATGATGATTATTATGATGGGGTGGTGATAGTGGTGATGATGATGGTGGTGGTGATGATGATGATGGTGGTGGTGGTGAAGAATGTGGTGATGGTGGTGGTGATGATGATGGTGGTGAAGGTGGTGGTGATGGTGGTGAAGATGGTGGTGGTGGTAGTTGTGATGATGATGATGATTATGATGGGGTGATGATGATGGTGGTGGTGATGATGGTGGTGATGGTGGTGGTGATGGTGGTGGTGGTGGTGAAGATGGTGATGGTGGTGGTGATGATGATTATGATGGGGTGGTGGTGGTGATGATGGTGGCGATGGTGATGGTGGCGATGGTGATGGTGGCGATGGTGGTGGTGGTGATGATGATGCTGCTCTTTTAATGACGATGTCTCTAAGACAATTTTAAATGTAATCAGAATGTTGTCAGAATCCACATCGAATCCACATAGAAACACACTGTGATATAATGTGTTTTTATATATTGTAAGATTATATAACCTGGTTTTTCTCATGTTTTTTTTTTCAGGTCCTTTCCAGATACCCGCCGCCCATCATCCCCCACCCCAGCAGGGCTTTCCCACAATGCCACAGCCCAAAGCTCCGCCTCTGCCCGGCCAGGATTACTACAATTCCAGGCCGTATCAGCCGGCCCCTCCGCCCGTCAGCCAATACCACGGCCCCCCCGGCCCCTCAACCCCCAGCCGGCCACCGGAGGGCGCTGCGCTACACAACCACAGCATGCCCCCCCCACCACACACCCCCCCACTGTCTAACAGCTACAGCCAGCACCTGCAGCCCCGCCCCGGGCCCTACACGCAGCCGCCCAATCAGCTCACCCCTACTCCAAGCCCGGGATTGGTTCAGACATCCGTGGCCTACAGCTCGGCAGCTATGACTCCGCCTTTTCCCAAAGCATTACAGTCTTCAGCCCCGCCCCCTGGGCCTGCTGCTAACCTCGCCATGCCAGGTAGAACAAAATTTACTTTAATATTTTATTTTACTTTCATCAGTAATCCCCTTCATAACTCTGTATAAAAACCAACGCTCCAAAATCATCTGTGTAATTTGTAGAGACATTATGATATTATACAGGATGAACTTATCAATTATTAAATTAGTTGCCAACTATTTTAACAATGGATTTTAATCGATTAGTTGTTGCAGCACTAGTTAATTGAACCAAACTGAATGATGTAAATACTAAGTACGATTTTTTTGCAGATTTTTATTAAACTATTTTGCATTGCATGTGAATATACAAATTAATAATTTTTTCGGTAAAGGTGTAACGGATCAGATCCTACCATGGATTTTGAGTCACGGATTGGATAATTTTTTAGATCCGAATTTTAAAAAAGGATGAAAAATTGTACCTCTGTTTATTAAAAATAGAGAAGTCTGTAGTGGCGGGTGTTTGTGCGGGTGATTTGTTCGGATGTTTGTGCGGGTGGTTTGTGCGGGTGGTTTGTGCGGATGTTTGTGCGGATGTTTGTGCGGATGTTTGTGCGGGTGGTTTGTGCGGGTGGTTTGTGCGGATGTTTGTGCGGATGTTTGTGCGGATGTTTGTGCGGGTGGTTTGTGCGGGTGGTTTGTGCGGGTGGTTTGTGCGGGTGGTTTGTGCGGATGTTTGTGTGGGTGTTTGTGCGGGTGGTTTGTGCGGGTGGTGTGCAGTCAGGTACAGGGCTGTAGCCTGGTGCTTGTGGTTCTGTAGCTGATTTTATGATGATTTAATTAATAAAACATAATTTTTTTTGTTTCTTATTTCTGTTTCTGTTTGCAGTGGGTGGATCTTACCCGCCCCAGCCCGGGCACGCTGGCACCTCCTACCCTTCACTGCCGCCGGGCTACCAGAGCATGCAGGCTCCGCCCTCGACGTTACCCACACCCCCTCTGACCCAGCATTACCCCCCACAGCCCCAACAGTACCACCAGGTACCCGAGCCGGTTCCAGTTCTGACCCAGTCAATGTTCATTAATTAACACATTTATTTGATTAATCACAGCAGAAATCACACGTCTCTTTAAAACTGAGCCTTTAGTGCATATTTAAATGTTAATTAAAAGATTATGTGTTAGATTGGAAAATTTTAATTTATGTTAGTCGTGTCAGTCTCTTAATTGTATTTAAAATTATGATTTCAAAATGTAAATATGATATTTTCCTGCATAGTTGGGAGGCAGTTATAATAGTGTGGTTTAGCCAGATTAGAGTCTTTATTACTGTATTATAATATCTCTATTTAAACTCTAGTGTAGCTCCATATTCCACAATCCTCATTGTTTTACATATATTTTTATTAAATGTTAATTTAAAATGCATACTTTTATTTTTTATTTATTTAATTTTTACTATTGTATTTCTTATTATTTCTAAATTATCATTAAATGTGTTCAGTCCCTTTGATGTTGTAAAGGCTCGGCAACATTGTAAATGAGGGTCACCCTCAATGTTTCTTCCCGAGTGAAAATAAAGTTTGATTGATTGATTGAAATTCAGCATCCTCCACAGAGGAACCCAGCCATCAGGGGTGTGTGTGAGAGTAGTGTGTGTGTTTGTGTGTTTGTGTGTGAGAGTAGTGTGTGTGTTTGGTGAGTGTCTGACGGGACGTGTCTTGTCGTGTTCAGCCTCCTGCAGGTCCTGCTCAGCTGAGCTCGGCTCTGTCGGCGTTAAGCCTGCAGTCTCAGACGCCTGAAGCCCTGCTGGTCCTGAACCTCCTGCAGGAGCGGAACCTGCTGCCCGCAGGACCCGTTCCTGCCCCGACACCCTGCTTACCTCAGGACCTGCAGAAACTCAACTGTAGCCCAGAGTAAGCACCTCCCACTCCTCCTCCTGCACTTATTTATTGTGTTTGAAAAATCTGTCCAACATTTTTTTGTTTAGTCAGCGATTGTTTTGGTCATGTGATCTGTTTTAACTTCCTGTCAGTAAGACGCCTGTTCCAATACATGGTTTTGTCACACTGTGACTGACTGGGTTATTTTTAGGGCCTTAGATGAGTTGTTTTTTTAGAATGTTTGGATAGTTTAAAGTGCATTTAAAATCTATATGAGACTGTCAGACCAGGTATTATTTTATTGCATTTTTAATTTTATTCTGGGTCTTCATTTGAGATGTAGCTTTTAGAATTTAGACATTAGTATGAATTTGACCTTGCTTTAACTTTTTTTGGATTTTTGCGATAATAAGGTTGACAGGGATATTTATAGTAAGCACTTTAAAATCATTTGTTTGCCCTTTATTATTTATGTACTCAAAAGAGAGTACACCCCTCACATAAAAAAAAACATGGAAATGTTTGTTGCAGTGGTTTAAACATTAATGTGTGTGTTTCCCATGAAAAGGTATAATACAAAAATGTGAGGGTGTACGCTCTTCTGCAAGCTACTGTATGTATTTATTAGTCTTTTTTTTGTTTGTGTTCCAGTTACAAAAATAATGTTTCAGTCACCCAAATTCTAATTCAGGCTTTTTTTATTTTATTTTTATAATGGATGTTGAACATTATATTGTTTCAGCTTGTTTACAGAAGGGCGGGAATGATTAGTCAGCGTAATCGATGCGGAATTTAATTGTCGACGCCCCGTTAATGAGAGAGCTGAAAAATTTGGCGAGAGAGGAAGACACACAAACACAGTGAGAGAGTGACAAATCCTAATTGGTCTCTCCTCCTGCTTAGTTGGCCAATAAGGTTTCAGTGTGGTTGGGACTTGCGGCGCGTGAGAGAGAAAAGAATACAGTGTAAAAGCAGCTCTGTTTTCATTAAACACAAACACATTTAACTCTACAGTCGGTCTTCCAGTTCTGTACAGTTTAAACATGACAAAAAATAATCGCGACTAATCGAACAAATAATCAGAAGACTAATCAACTACTAAAATAGCCATTAGTTGCATTAGTCGTGGTTTACAGTTTTCTCTTTGTTCCCACAGGGTCTTCCGCAGTACTCTCACCAGCATCCCTCAGACACAGTCACTGTTAAACAAAGCCAAACTGCCTCTTGGTCTTCTGCTGCACCCCTTTAAAGATCTCTCCGTAAGTTCTGCACTTCAGTACATATACTGTACATATACTTTTCAGTCCCTTAAAGATCAAAATTATTTTATTTTTCTTTTAGTTAAATTATTGGGCCAAAGTTCCACATTTGCCCATAAATCAGCTCTTTCAGAATGTTGAGAATGCATTATTGCATTTATTGAGTATGTCATTTCTGATTCGGATTCTGATGCATAGAAAGATCATATGGTCTTTATTATCTTTAAACAAATACAGAACCAGTGGGCTAAAATCGACAGGGATGTTCAGAAGCGCATTTCTTCATTTATTTATTGTTCCTCTGCAGCAGCTACCAGTTGTCACATCCAGCACTATAGTCCGCTGTCGGTCCTGTAGAACCTACATCAATCCGTTTGTCTCCTTCCTGGATCAGAGGAGGTGGAAATGCAACCTGTGCTATCGAGTTAATGATGGTAAGTGTTCGTTTCAGTTATTCAGGGGTTTAGTTACAGTGTTTATATTGTTTAGTCTGACTGTAAGAATCCTGATATGCTTTAATGTTCAGCGACTCGCTACTCTTTCCTTTTTGTCCTTTAGTTCCAGAGGAGTTCATGTATAATCCGGTCAGCAGATCATATGGAGAACCACATAAACGACCCGAGGTCCAGAATGCCACCATAGAGTTTATCGCTCCATCAGAATACATGGTGAGCAGCTTAATTTCAGATTCTGATTGATGGTCCATAAGGTTACCCTCTCTTCATACGGTGGTTTTACACACAGACACATGCAAAAGATTGGGTTTGTTGCTGTGTGTGTAGTGTGTGTGTAGTGTGTGTGTAGTGTGTGTGTAGTGTGTGTGTAGTGTGTGTGTAGTGTGTGTAGTGTGTGTGTGTAGTGTGTGTGTAGTGTGTGTGTGTGTGTAGTGTGTGTGTAGTGTGTGTAGTGTGTGTAGTGTGTGTAGTGTGTGTGTGTAGTGTGTGTGTAGTGTGTGTGTGTGTGTGTGTAGTGTGTAGTGTGTGTAGTGTGTGTAGTGTGTGTGTAGTGTGTGTGTAGTGTGTGTGTGTGTGTGTGTGTAGTGTGTGTAGTGTGTGTGTAGTGTGTGTTGTGTGTAGTGTGTGTGTAGTGTGTGTGTGTGTGTAGTGTAGAAATTTTTTTTTTTAACTGGGATTTTCTGCTCTTCAGCTCAGACCTCCTCAGCCGGCTGTTTATCTGTTTCTTCTGGACGTTTCTCACAACGCTGTGGAAACAGGATACCTGGATGTCGTCTGTCAGTCGCTTCTAGAGAATCTAAACTCGTACGTGAAGGTTTCATATGTAGCCGTAACGTTTACCTACAGATCAGACTCTTACAGAAACACGCTTTTATGCTGTCTAGTCTTCCAGGAGACACAAGAACGAAGATCGGCTTGATCACGTTTGACAGCATGATCCATTTCTACAACCTGCAGGATGGACTTTCTCAGCCACAGATGCTCATCGTTTCAGACCTCGAGGGTGAGCCATCTCTGATTATAATGATCCAGGTTTTATAATTAAATTTAAAAAATTGCTTTAAATTTTTATTTTTACACTTTTAAAAAACACGAGACAGACAGTAAGAAGCAGGTCTTTCTAATGTAGTGAAAGTTTATCTGTGTTTTTGTATCTGTGAGACAGGGAGACAGAGACACAGAGAGAAAGGGAGACAGAGAGAAAGGGAGACAGAGAGAAAGGGAGACAGAGAGAAAGGGAGACAGAGAGAAAGGGAGACAGAGAGACAGAGAGAAAGGGAGACAGAGAGACAGAGAGACAGGGAGACAGGGAGACAGAGAGACAAATCTGGCCAGAGAGGCATCTTCTGTTATTTATTTACTTCTGATCTTTTTTTCTTTCAGATATTTTTTTACCCACTCCTGACAGCCTTTTAGTGAATCTCAGTGAAAGTAAAGAGGTAAGTATTTTTTGACACTTTATTTATTACATTGCATTGCATTGTTTGCAGTTCCATTGGTAAGTGTGTAGATTTTATCATCACTGTATTTCATAATTAGGTATAAATTCATATTTTACACATTAATATGAAATGACATCAGCAGCAAATGTTTTCCCTCTTTAAAAAGTTGAATAACGTTTTTATCTGTCTGTTTTTGTGAAGCTGGTGCGAGACCTGCTGAAGAGTTTACCTCAGATGTTCACAAAGACGATGGAGACCCATTCTGCTCTGGGTCCGGCTCTGCAGGCCGCCTTCAAGCTGATGTCGCCCACCGGCGGCCGAGTGACCGTCTTTCAGACTCAGCTTCCGACACTGGGCGTGGGAGCTCTCAAATCCAGAGAAGATCCCAACCAGAGAGCATCAGCCAAGGTTCCTGCTGTAATCTCCTGAAGGAATTTAAACTAGTTCTCTTGATATTAGTACAGTAGAAAATCCAAATGAAAGATTAAAGAGAATGGGTGTAAGTATTGACCCTTCCAGGATTCGCTCAGAATTAAAGCTTCCCAAAGCAACAGAACAGCCCCTGCCGTCAAAATATGATTTAAACCAGTTTAAGGCTAAAAGTTCTGCCCAGTTTTCTAGTCTGTTTA
This sequence comes from Astyanax mexicanus, assembly GCF_023375975.1. Taxonomy (NCBI): domain Eukaryota; kingdom Metazoa; phylum Chordata; class Actinopteri; order Characiformes; family Acestrorhamphidae; genus Astyanax; species Astyanax mexicanus. The sequence continues at coordinate 48,099,196 of NC_064424.1, forward strand.
TTACAATAACATGATTAACCGTGTCAAAGGCAGCACTGAGGGCCAAAAGCAGCAGAGCTGAGACTTTACCCGAGTCTGAGTTTAGGCGAATGTAATTTAAAGCAGTTTCTCTGTGCTGTGATTTAGTCAAAATCCTGATTGGAATTGATCAGGGCAGTTACTGGAGTTTAGAAACTGGTTGATTTGTGTGAGGATCACTTTTTTAATAACTTGATCTGATTTCAGTCATTTTCTTTTTAAATTAGGCAGCAGATTCATCACACTTATTAACCGACAGAAATTCAGGCTCAGTAATTTTGTGAGTCTTTATTAGATGATCAATAGTTGTAAATTAAGTGTGTGAGTTGGTGATGTTTTTATTAATGATGTTGATTAAAGAAAATCTGCCTGGCTGTTTTGATCTCTTGGTTATAGACTCTTTGTCTGTATTTATCGTAGTGAATCTGGAGGCCAGATTTGCCGTATTTTTCCAAGAAAATCTTTGTTTATAAGATTTTTTATGTTGATGCTAGCATATTAAAAACATTAATTGTTCTGGAGCTCGTCTAGGAGGAAATTAGACTTAATTCCAGAAATCGGTGCAGTATGACCTTAATAACCCGATCTCTGACGGTTTCATTAGGTGTCTCTTTCTGAAACATACAGGTTCTTCTTTTACTATTGACTTAATTAATATATCCAACAGAATGCAGAAGTGATAAAGAAGTGGGCTTATTTACATGCTGTAGTGTTTAAGCTGTTTAACCAGGTTTTATTCAAAAACATAAAATTAAGTCTGTATTTATAAAATCATTGATTAAGAAAGTTTTCTTTACAAGAGATCTAGTATTAAATAGCGGTAATTTAATGAACTTAGCTGTGACTCCAGTGTGGTTTTGGGGTGACGGGGAATGTGCTGTAGATTAAAAAGATTAACATGGTTTCTAAAAGTCCTGAATCTCATGTCTCACATCACAACAGAGATAACGGAGTTAAATCCCGACTGCAGACGAGCACGAGTCTGGCTTCATAAGGGAATGTTTAGGACAGTGCGTCTCTAAGAGCAGGGTGAGAAACCGCTAAGCTAAAGCAGGGCTAGAGGCTCTGAGCTAATGTTCACCTTCCTTTAAAAAAGGAATGTGAGAAAATAGGAGGGGCTGAACGGCTGCTGGTGTTAAAAAGTTCTTCACTCTTTTATTTCTATTACAAATCTGCTTTTATAAGTGGTTCTCACAACATAATCCATTTGTCTTTATATCTTTATCTCTTTATTTATTATAGTCTTATTATGAAAGTGCGTTTTTATTTTATTTCACATCTAAAATTGCTTACTGATCATGCTGCTATCTGATATTTGTTTTCGCCTCAGGATGTTCAACATCTTTCTCCTGCAACGGACTTCTATAAGAAACTGGCTCTTGACTGTTCTGGCCAGCAGGTGGCAGTGGACCTGTTTATGCTGAGTGCACAGTACTGTGATCTCGCCACTTTAGGTCAGTTCAGTTCAAAAATACAATTTTAACACATTTCACACCTTATAATATTATCCTGATTCCTGGGTGATCTGATCATTAGTGTTCAGTACAGATTCCTTCTAATGAATTAATACAGTTTCTGCCACCGGTGTCCAGTAGAATAAGACTAGTAGAATAAAGCCTTGTGTGGAGCTGAAGGTATAAAGATCGAGTCGTTTATTCCTGCTGTAAAAAAATCTGTGTCTCTCCTCCTTTTGTTCAGGATGTATCTCCAGATATTCAGCAGGAAGTGTTTATTTCTACCCTTCGTATCACACCGAGCACAACCCTGCGCAGACCGAGCGCTTCCAGAAAGATCTGAAGAGATATCTCACGCGCAAGATCGGATTCGAGGCTGTTATGAGGATTCGCTGCACTAAAGGTTTGAGATTCTCTGTAAAGTGTCAGTGTGGAGAGAGTGTGTGAGGTGTGGAGAGAGTGTGTGAGGTGTGGAGAGTGTGTGTGAGGTGTGGAGAGAGTGTGTGAGGTGTGGAGAGAGTGTGTGAGGTGTGGAGAGAGTGTGTGAGGTGTGGAGAGAGTGTGTGAGGTGTGGAGAGAGTGTGTGAGTTGTGGAGAGAGTGTGTGAGTTGTGGAGAGAGTGTGTGAGTTGTGGAGAGAGTGTGTGAGGTGTGGAGAGAGTGTGTGAGGTGTGGAGAGAGTGTGTGAGGTGTGGAGAGAGTGTGTGAGGTGTGGAGAGAGTGTGTGAGGTGGGGAGAGAGTGTGTGAGAGGTGTGGAGAGAGTGTGTGTGAGGTGTGGAGAGAGTGTGTGAGGTGTGGAGAGAGTGTGTGAGGTGTGGAGAGAGTGTGTGAGGTGTGGAGAGAGTGTGTGAGGTGTGGAGAGAGTGTGTGAGGTGTGGAGAGAGTGTGTGAGGTGTGGAGAGAGTGTGTGAGGTGTGGAGAGTGTGTGTGAGGTGTGGAGAGAGTGTGTGAGGTGTGGAGAGAGTGTGTGAGGTGTGGAGAGAGTGTGTGAGGTGTGGAGAGAGTGTGTGAGGTGTGGAGAGAGTGTGTGAGGTGTGGAGAGAGTGTGTGAGGTGTGGAGAGTGTGTGTGAGGTGTGGAGAGAGGGTGTGAGGTGTGGAGAGAGGGTGTGAGGTGTGGAGAGAGGGTGTGAGGTGTGGAGAGAGTGTGTGGAAAGTGTGTGAGGTGTGGAGAGAGTGTGTGAGGTGTGGAGAGAGGGTGTGAGGTGTGGAGAGAGTGTGTGAGGTGTGGAGAGAGGGTGTGAGGTGTGGAGAGAGTGTGTGAGGTGTGGAGAGAGGGTGTGAGGTGTGGAGAGAGGGTGTGAGGTGTGGAGAGAGTGTGTGGAAAGTGTGTGAGGTGTGGAGAGAGTGTGTGAGGTGTGGAGAGAGTGTGTGAGGTGTGGAGAGAGTGTGTGGAAAGTGTGTGAGGTGTGGAGAGAGTGTGTGAGGTGTGGAGAGAGTGTGTGAGGTGTGGAGAGAGTGTGTGAGGTGTGGAGAGAGGGTGTGAGGTGTGGAGAGAGTGTGTGAGGTGTGGAGAGAGTGTGTGAGGTGTGTGTGTGTGTGTCTAAATTAAGTTGTTAGATGTTGAGTTTAATTATATGAGGGGTTTTTTTCAGGTCTCTCTATTCACACTTTTCACGGGAATTTCTTCGTTCGCTCCACTGATCTTCTGTCTTTACCGAACGTGAATCCGGACGCTGGGTTCGCTGTGCAGATGTCTATAGAAGAGAACCTGGTGGACATGCAGGTGGTGTCGTTTCAAGCGGCGTTGCTCTACACTTCCAGCAAAGGTGAAATAAATAAAAAATACACAAAAAAACATTTAAAAAAGAGTAAAAGTTCATCAACGGTTTAAGAGAGAAAGAGAGAGAGAGCTCCTCCACTAACCAACACACACTTCATCCAAGCAATTATACATTTATGTCAATTCAATGTAAATGAATGGGATACAATATAAGTGGATTGAATATATCAGTATGACGATGTTATCAGTTATCAGCTTGTTCTGCAGCTCAGATGTCTGGGTTTAAGGTTCTTATCATGGTTTGGATCAGCTCTTATTGATTATGAACTTTGACTCATCAGTGCTGAAACTCTGCTCTTTCAGGGGAAAGGAGGATTCGGGTGCACACCATGTGTTTACCTGTGGTGAATTCTATGTCTGATATATTTGCTGGAGCGGATGTTCAAGCCATTACCTGTCTGCTGGCGAGCATGGGTAAGCCCCTCCCCCTGCAGTGAAGTGATGTTTATATAGATTAACTTGTTTAGGTTGGGTTTATTGTAATTCAGAGTCTACTCTTCTTCCTCCCGGCAGCTGTGGACCGATCAGTGACCGCCAGTCTGAGTGATGCTCGTGATGCTGTGACCAACGCTGCCATCGATTCACTGGTTTCCTACCGCAGCTCTGTGCTCACCATCCAGCAGCCTGGACTCCTCGCTCCTGCCTGCCTGTGCCTTTTCCCCCTCTACATCTTAGCCCTGCTCAAACAGGTACCACTCATATGCACCCCCCCTCCCCTCCCAGTCATTTATAGGTGAAGTTCTAGACATGCATGAAATGGGAAAAGGTTACAAAAAAAAATTAGACCAAACTTTTCAGTTTCTTCAGTTTATTCTGGAATTCTGGACTAAACAGAATTTACCTTCCGCTCTGAAAACAGAAGAGCATTACTCTAGCTTTTAAAATATTTCATAGTCAGATTTTGTAGATGGGCTGCATATGAGAGAACAGAGACAGAAACTGTTTATATAGTTTATATAGGAATGCTCAGTATGATTGAGAAAGTGTTTCTGCAGTAGAAGTTGTATTAGTTGTTGCTATATTTAAGATGATGTAGCTGCTGATTAGCTGAGACCTATATTTCTGTTTCAGAGAGCATTTCGGACTGGGACCAGCACCCGACTGGACGATCGAGTGTTTGCTATGTATCAACTGAAGTACCAGCCGTTGTCTTACCTCATGCTTATGATCCACCCTGCCCTCTACCGACTGGATGACTTGACTGATGAGGTGATGCATCCTTTTCTTGATTTTGCATCAAAGAAAGAAAGTCACTCTGGATCCAGCATATTGACCTGGATGGATTACCAGCAAATCTGGGCAGTTTAAATTAAATAATTTTCTAGTATTTAAAATTTTGAAATAATTTACATGAACAAGATTTCATCATCAGGTTCTATACGTTTTTGGTTAAATGCACAGATCTGCTTGTTTATCTTAGTAAATGGTAGATGTTTTATTTTGTAATAAAGTTTTGTTGTTATACACAGGGAGCTCTGAACATCAACGACCGCACCATCCCTCAGCCCTTAGCGCTGCAGCTCAGCGTGGAGAAGCTCAGCAGAGACGGAGCTTTCCTGATGGACACAGGATCAGTTAGTGCAAATCAATTCACATTAAATCAAAATTCTAATATACTTTCAGTAACAACAAGCTAGAATTACTAGGAGTCTGGAAATAACAAGAAACAAGGAAAACTATGTAAATAATTGATTTAAATGAATTATTATTACTATGGACGGACCGAATATTTGGCAACTGAGATACAAAAATACCTAATAGCATATCAAATAAATAGAATTTATTTAAAGTCATTGCAGTGGATCAGAGGATGGGTTACACAGCAGCGCTGAGGTAAATGTAGTGTGCGTGGTCTGTCTGTTTCAGAAAAGATCAGTTGTCAAGTGAATATTTTTAAATTGTAGTTTTGTAATATATATTTTTTAAAGAAGCAAAATGAATTAAACCTTCAAATTGTTTTCAGTATTCAGCCTTCTGCCAAATGTTTTGTTTTGTTAAGTTTCGGTTTTGGACAGAAATGTAAATTTTCTTTGCACAGTTTCTATGGGTTTGTTTGTCTTTATTCCTCAAATTTGAATAAAATTTAATTAAAGATTTTTTTTTCTTTTGGACACATGATTGTGGATTTTTTTTTTACATTTTTATTTAATAATCAATTAAGCTTGTTTGGTTAGCTTTTGCTCGCTAGGTACCGTTAGCTTTTGTAGGTTTTGATTGTTCAAATACTGTAAATATTTCCTTCAGTGATCGCCTGTTAAAACCTTTTAGTTTTTTACTTGTTAATCATTTCTTTTTATTTTAAAGTTTAGTTTGTGTTTAATCAGCTGCTAATTATATTGCTAATATGTTTTTTGTGAGAAAAGAATGAAACTCGAAATGAACTGTGGATTTAAGGGGCGGTTGGTTTGTGTTGCAGGATCTGTATCTCTGGGTGGGAAAGAGCTGTAACCCCACTTTCCTGAACCAGGTGCTGGGAGTCCAAAACTACGCCAACGTGCCTCTGAACCAGGTCAGCCTGGCGTCATGCCTTTCATTTCCCTCCCGTTACGCCCATCGCGGCCGTGTCTCGTGATCTGATTGGCTCTGCACTGATTTGTTTCTCACAGAATCAGCTGCCGGAACTGGACACCGCAGAGTCCGCCAGAACCAGAGCGTTTATTGGCTGGATCAGAGAGCAGCGGCCGTTCTACCCTGTTCTACATCTCATCAGGTCTGTGTGTTTTTTTCATAAAAGAGGAAAATAAATCTGAAATGAAGACGATGCTCTCACACTGTTTATCGATTTAATTTCAGAGATGAAAGCCCTATGAAGTCCAGCTTTATGCAGAATATGATCGAGGACCGGACGGAGTCTGCGCTGTCGTATTACGAGTTCCTGCTTCACGTGCAGCAGCAAGTCTCCAAGTAGGCGGATCAGACGGAGATACCGGGTTTTAGAAGCACCCAGAGAGCCTCCAGGCCGACCGCTCAGGCCGTGAACTGCATATTTTTGTTTAAGAGGAATCGTGTAATTTAATCCCTTTTCAGATCTTCCTCAGACACGGTAAAAGATCCGTCACAGACAGTCGAGTTTATTTTGCTGTATGAAAATAAAACAATTTGAATTTATATGTAATATTGGTTCAAAACGTACTGCTATGAAGTCACTGTTTCTCCTTCACATAACGCTGCATATTCAGCATACAGCAGTTTAGCCCCGCCCATTCATACTGCACTATTCTAAATCATCTTTCTGCTCCAGGACAGCCAATCACAACAGAGCTTATTTATCTGTCCTAAAGGTGCAGTAGTGCAAATTATAATGTTAAATGTTGAGGGATTAATTGGTTGAAAACCGTTTGTTTTTGAGCTGCACAAAAGTGAATCTGAAATCAAATTTAGAATCCAGGAATCATGTAGAATATAAGATACAGTGAATTTGCTTAAAGTGGTACAATTACACCACAGTGAGGCACCTACATGCAGAGTTCTGAATACTGTTTTTCTTAACAAAGAAGAACTGAATAATTATGGAGATTAGTGCATATTGTTAATGAAGCACACTCTTGATAATTAAGAAAGTCCTGCAGGATGATCTTAAAGCTCTTTATCCGGTAGTTTAGAGGGTTAAGTTTAAGGTAAAGGCCTTGTTTGGACAATATGTTTTTCTAGTAATAATTTCAATAAACAATAACATTATCAGTTTAAGACCATTTTATTCAGTTTTTATGTATAACGGGTAATATCGAGGTCAGCTAAATTGGTCGAGCTCGTGGCCGTATGTTTTACAATACGTTTAAAAAGTAATTATCGTGACTAAATCTTTTGATGCAGCCGTGGAAGAAAATTGCTATTTAAAAACCCTCTCATGCAGAGTGCAGTGATTTTCATTCAGTTTTTGCTGCACATTATCTAATTAATCAAGACTAATTATGCTAATTGTATATTTACAGTCAGTGTTCTTTAAGCACAGATTATCCTTTTTATGTTTTAAAAAAATCTGATTGTCTATGATAAGAATATTTATCACAATACAATAAAATATCATATTGGTCAGCTCTGCTTTCTTTAATAAAGTTGTAACCTTATCTTCTCCTGTTAGATCAGTAGGTAACGAAGATGTTTAATTTATTACTGTTCCATATATTGACCAAGTGCAAAAAGTATTCCCTGGCCTAATAATTTATTTTAAACAGAGCTCAGTTTTCTTTTATTTTATATGTTTCCTGAGATTTCATTTTATGTTTAATGGTAAAGTACAGATGCTTTATAAGAGACTTATATTTTATTGGGATCCGGGAAAATTCTTTAATCTGTTTGATTCCGGGGGCTCAGTCTTAGTCCTGCAGGATTAGGTTGGAGTGAAGCCTGGACTGGGACTGGTCCTGTTTTAACTGTATTATGAGATTATCAGAACAAATGAAGTGTTTGAGCCTTTTGTAAAATCTACTGATGGGCTTTGGGTATGTATGAATGCAGATATTATTCACTATAAATAAAGAAAAATGACTTTGAAAGAATGATTACACAAAGTTAATGTTTTTGTTTCCTTATAATCTTTTTGGAATTATTTAAATATGCAAATTATGTTTTGCTGTATTTACAGATTTGTAATTTTTCCATAAAACAAGCAAATGTTCATGTTGAAGAATAATGCCTTCAGGTAAAACAGTCCATCCATAGTTATTATTAATTTACAGTTATGAAGGAGTAATTCTGAATGTTTAAATGGACTTAATTTCTATTTTACATACTTATACTTTAATGAATAAAATTAATGAGAGTAATACTGAGTATTGCTTAATGCTCATCACAGCCTCTTTAATAAATCTTTTATAGAAATTCCACTTACAGTTCTTTCAGTGTTTAGAGAAATACCTTTCTATGCTGTGGAGTGAACACCTGAGCTAGGATGATTTGTACATTTGTCAACACTTTTGTAAATGTGTAAACATTTCTTAAAGAATTAAATCATAGTTCTGTATGAAAAGATTTTGTGTGTTTTGTGTTTTGTATTTTATGTGCTGTAATATGTGTTCTGTAAGATGGTGCTTTTCAGGTTAGATTAAGATTGAGGCCCGTGGAAGCTGTGGGCAGGGAGACACCAGTAAAATGAGCAGATCACGAATCTGTTATCCTGTGTTCCAAAGAACGGATAAACAGTTCGTTGCAAAAGTATTAAACTTTTCTCTTTGAACCTTTTGCCACATTTCAGGCTTTAAACAAAAATACGTGAAATTGTATTTTTTTTTTTGTGAAGAATCAACAAGCGGGACAGAGTTCTGAAGTGGAACGAAATGTATTGGATATTTTAAACTTTTTATAGAAAAAAATGAAAAGTTTTGCGTGCAATATTATTCAGCCCCTTTACTTTAAGTTTAGCAAACTCACTCCAGACGTTCAGTGAGGATCTCTGAATGAGCCAATGTTGATCTAAATGACTGATGTTGATAAATAGAATCGCCTGTGTGTGATCAAGTCTCTGTATAAATGCACCTTCTCTGTGATCACAGTCTCAGAGTTCTGTTTAAAGCTCAGAGAGCATCAAGTAAAAACACACCAGGCAGGTCTGAGATACTGTTGTGGAAAAGTTTAAAGCTGGATTTGGATACAAAAAAAAATCCCCAACTTTAAACATCTCAAGAAGCACTGTGCAAGCGATCATATAAAAATGGAAGGAGTCTCAGACCGCTGCAAATCTACCAAGACCCGGCGGTCCCTCTAAACTTTCACTTCAAGGAGAAGACTGATCAGAGATGCAGCCAAGAGGCCCATGATCACTCTGGATTAACTGCAGAGATCTACAGCTGAGGTGGGAGACTCTGTCGACAGGACAGCTATAAGTCCTGCTCTCCACAAATCTAGCATTTATACAGAGTGTGGAGCAGGGGTCACTAATAGACGGACCTTGGTCCGGGTCCGGACCCAGACATTGTCCAATGCGGACCCAAACCGATAAACTACTGAGAAAGATTTAAATTTGACAGTGTTCATTTAAAGCGGAGTAACTTTTCTTGTTCACACTGCAGCGACGCGGCATCGCTCCCAATCTCTTTTCCACCATTCTCTCGCCGCTTTGAGGCATGTCCCCTGAAAGAGCAGCAGTTTATCTGCCACCAGCAAGAATGTGTAGAGTTGTAGTTCAGTGCTGTGTATGAACCAGACGCTGTTCTCTTTTTTTATATGAGAATATGACTCAAATGAGTTGGAACTTTCCTATGCATGGTTAATTGTGCTCAGTTTAATTAAAAAACACATTAAAAATCACTTAATTTTTTTACCAAAATTGTCTACTTACCTAAGCCTTACCTTTTTTGTGTGATTTTGGACCATTCTTCAAACTCTCTTTTTATATGAGAATATGACTCAAATAAGTTAGAACTTGCAGGTGCATGGTTAATTGTGCTCAATTTGATTGAAAAACACATTAAAAATCACTTTTAATTTTTTTACCAAAATTGTCTACTTACCTAAGGCCTTGCCTACGTTAACTTTTGTGGCAGGAAATTTTTGCTGGTACCCCCAGAGGTGCCATTTGGACAAAATATTTCGATTTCAGACCGATGGGTTGTCAGGGGAAGGAGTTTGGCCTACGTTAACTTCTGTGGCACGAAACTTTACAGGCAACACCAGCGATGCCATTCGGACAATATATTTCGATTTCATACACCTGGGTGGTTGGCGGAAGGAGTTTGAACTACTTTGACTTTTGGGGTACAAAACTCTGCAGGCTACACCAGAGGTATCAGGGGGACAACATACTGCTGTTTCAGATCTCTCTGAGGTCGTGGGAAGGACTTCAGACTACATTAACTGCTGTCGTACGAAACTCCGCAGGCGACCACATATGTGTTAGTTGAACAACATACTGAGGTTTCAGATCTCAGGGTGCTCGGGGGATGGAGTTTGGCCTACGTTGACTTCTGTGGCATGAATCTTTGCAGGCGATCACATAAGTACCAGTTGGATAATATACTGCAATTTCAGACCTCAGGGTGCTCAGGGGACGGAGTTTGGCCTACGTTGACTTTTGGGGTACGAAATTCTGCAGGCTATCACAGAGATGCCAGTTGGACAGCATACTGTGATTTCAGACCTCTGGTTGACTGGGAGAAGGAGTTTGGCATACAATCACTTCTGTGGCACGAAACACTGTAGGCGATCACATGAGTGTGAGTTGGACAACATACCCTAACCCTACCCCTAAACCTAACCCTAACCCTAACCTAACCCTAACCCTAACCTAACCCTAACCTAACCCTAACCCTAACCCTAACCCTAACCCTAACCGTAACCATAACCTAACCCTAACCCTAACCCTAACCTAACCCTAACCCTAACCTAACCCTAACCTAACCCTAACCCTAACCTAACCCTAACCCTAACCTAACCCTAACCTAACCCTAACCCTAACCATAACCCTAACCATAACCTAACCCTAACCCTAACCCTAACCTAACCCTAACCCTAACCTAACCCTAACCCTAACCCTACCCCTAAACCTAACCCTAACCCTAACCTAACCCTAACCCTAACCTAACCCTAACCTAACCCTAACCCTAACCTAACCCTAACCATAACCCTAACCATAACCTAACCCTAACCCTAACCCTAACCTAACCCTAACCCTAACCTAACCCTAACCTAACCCTAACCCTAACCCTAACCCTACTGTTAACCCTAACACTAAACCCTAAATTCTAATTCTAAATTAACCCTAACCCTAATTCTTAACGCTAACACTAACCCTAACCCTAAACCCTAACCCTAACCATAATTCTTAACCCTAACCCTAATTCTTAACCCTAACCCTAACCAACCCCAAATGTGCTATCCGGACAACATATTACGATTTCAGACCTCTGGGTTGTCAGGGGAAGGAGTTTGGCCTACGTTGACTTATGTGGAACGAAACTTTACAGGCAACACCAGAGGTGCCATTTGGACAACACATTACAATTTCAGACCTCTGGGATGTCGGGGGAAGGAGTTCGGCCTACGTTGACTTCAGTAACACGAAACTTTAAAAACAACACCAGAAGTGCCATTTGGACAACATATTTCAATTTCAGACCTCTGAGTTGTCAGGGGAAGGAGTTTGGCCTACGTTGACTTCAGTAACACGAAACTTTAAAAACAACACCAGAAGTGTGATTTGGACAACACATTACATTTTCAGACCTTTGAAATGTCGGGGGAAGGAGTTTGGCCTACGTTGACTTCTGTGGTACGAAACTTTACAAGCAACCTCAAATGTGCTATTCGGACAACATATTTCAATTTCAGACCTCTGGGTTGTCGGGGGAAGGAGTTTGGCCTACGTTGACTTCTGTGGTACGAAACTTTACAGGCAACCTCAAATGTGCTATCTGGACAACATATTTCAATTTCAGACCTCTGGGTTGTCGGGGGAAGGAGTTTGGCCTACGTTGACTTCTGTGGTACGAAACTTTACAGGCAACCTCAACTGTGCTATCCGGACAACATATTTCAATTTCAGACCTCTGGGATGTCGGGGGAAGGAGTTTGGCCTACGTTGACTTCAGTAACACGAAACTTTACAAACAACACCAGAAGTGCCATGTGGAGAACATATTTCAATTTCAGACCTCTGGGTTGTCGGGGGAAGGAGTTTGGCCTACGTTGACTTCTGTGGTACGAAACTTTACAGGCAACCTCAAATGTGCTATCTGGACAACATATTTCGATTTCAGACCTCTGGGATGTCGGGGGAAGGCGTTTGGCCTACGTTGACTTCAGTAACACGAAACAATACAGGCAACACCAGAAGTGCCATTTGGACAACATATTTCAATTTCAGACCTCTGGGTTGTCGGGGGAAGGAGTTTGGCCTACGTTGACTTCAGTAACACGAAACTTTACAAACAACACCAGAAGTGCCATGTGGAGAACATATTTCAATTTCAGACCTCTGGGTTGTCGGGGGAAGGAGTTTGGCCTACGTTGACTTCTGTGGTACGAAACTTTACAGGCAACCTCAAATGTGCTATCTGGACAACATATTTTGATTTCAGACCTCTGGGATGTCGGGGGAAGGCGTTTGGCCTACGTTGACTTCAGTAACACGAAACAATACAGGCAACACCAGAAGTGCCATTTGGACAACATATTTCAATTTCAGACCTCTGGGTTGTCGGGGGAAGGAGTTTGGCCTACGTTGACTTCAGTTACACGAAACTTAACAGGCAACCTCAAATGTGCTATTCGGACAACATATTTCGATTTCAGACCTCTGGGATGTCGGGGGAAGGAGTTTGGCCTACGTTGACTTCTGTGGTACGAAACTTTACAGGCAACCTCACATGTGCTATCTGGACAACATATTTCAATTTCAGACCTCTGGGTTGTCGGGGGATGGAGTTTGGCCTACGTTGACTTCTGTGGTACGAAACTTTACAGGCAACCTCAAATGTACTATCCGGACAACATATTTCAATTTCAGACCTCTGGGTTGTCGGGGGAAGGAATTTGGCCTACGTTGACTTCTGTGGTACGAAACTTTACAGGCAACCTCAAATGTGCTATCTGGACAACATATTTCGATTTCAGACCTCTGGGATGTCGGGGGAAGGCGTTTGGCCTACGTTGACTTCAGTAACACGAAACAATACAGGCAACACCAGAAGTGCCATTTGGACAACATATTTCAATTTCAGACCTCTGGGTTGTCGGGGGAAGGAGTTTGGCCTACGTTGACTTCAGTTACACGAAACTTAACAGGCAACCTCAAATGTGCTATTCGGACAACATATTTCGATTTCAGACCTCTGGGATGTCGGGGGAAGGAGTTTGGCCTACGTTGACTTCTGTGGTACGAAACTTTGCAGGCAACCTCACATGTGCTATCTGGACAACATATTTCAATTTCAGACCTCTGGGTTGTCGGGGGATGGAGTTTGGCCTACGTTGACTTCTGTGGTACGAAACTTTACAGGCAACCTCAAATGTACTATCCGGACAACATATTTCAATTTCAGACCTCTGGGTTGTCGGGGGAAGGAATTTGGCCTACGTTGACTTCTGTGGTACGAAACTTTATAGGCAACCTCAAATGTGCTATCTGGACAACATATTTCAATTTCAGACCTCTGGGTTGTTGGGGGAAGGAGTTTGGCCTACGTTGACTTCTGTGGTACGAAACTTTACAGGCAACCTCAAATGTGCTATCCGGACAACATATTTCAATTTCAGACCTCTGGGTTGTTGGGGGAAGGAGTTTGGCCTACGTTGACTTCAGTTACACGAAACTTTACAAACAACACCAGAAGTGCCATTTGGACAACATATTTGAATTTCAGACCTCTGGGATGTCGGGGGAAGGAGTTTGGCCTACGTTGACTTCAGTAACACGAAACAAAACAGGCAACACCAGAAGTGCCATTTGGACAACATATTTCAATTTCAGACCTCTGGGATGTCGGGGTAAGGAGTTTGGCCTACGTTGACTTCTGTGGTACAAAACTTCCTCACATGTGCTATCTGGACAACTTATTTCAATTTCAGACCTCTGGGTTGTCGGGGGAAGGAGTTTGGCCTACGTAGACTTCTGGGTTATGAAACTTTACAGGCAACCTCAAATGTGCTATCCGGACAACATATTTCAATTTCAGACCTCTGGGATGTCGGGGGAAGGAGTTTGGCCTACGTAGACTTCAGTAACACGAAACTTTACAAACAACACCAGAAGTGCCATGTGGAGAACATATTTCAATTTCAGACCTCTGGGTTGTCGGGGGAAGGAGTTTGGCCTACGTTGACTTCTGTGGTACGAAACTTTACAGGCAACCTCAAATGTGCTATCTGGACAACATATTTCAATTTCAGACCTCTGGGTTGTTGGGGGAAGGAGTTTGGCCTACGTTGACTTCTGTGGTACGAAACTTTACAGGCAACCTCAAATGTGCTATCCGGACAACATATTTCAATTTCAGACCTCTGGGTTGTTGGGGGAAGGAGTTTGGCCTACGTTGACTTCAGTTACACGAAACTTTACAAACAACACCAGAAGTTCCATTTGGACAACATATTTCAATTTCAGACCTCTGAAATGTCGGGGTAAGGAGTTTGGCCTACGTTGACTTCTGTGGTACAAAACTTTACAGGCAACCTCACATGTGCTATCTGGACAACATATTTCAATTTCAGACCTCTGGGTTGTCGGGGTAAGGAGTTTGGCCTACGTTGACTTCTGTGGTACTAAACTTTACAGGCAACCTCAAATGTGCTATCCGGACAACATATTTCAATTTCAGACCTCTGGGTTGTCGGGGGAAGGAGTTTGGCCTACGTTGACTTCTTTGGTACGAAACTTTACAGGCCACCTCAAATGTGCTATCCGGACAACATATTTCAATTTCAGACCTCTGGGTTGTCGGGGGAAGGAATTTGGCCTACGTTGACTTCTATGGTACGAAACTTTACAGGCAACCTCAAATGTGCTATCTGGACAACATATTTCAATTTCAGACCTCTGGGTTGTCGGGGGAAGGAGTTTGGCCTACGTTGACTTCTGTGGTACGAAACTTTACAGGCAACCTCAACTGTGCTATCCGGACAACATATTTCAATTTCAGACCTCTGGGTTGTTGGGGGAAGGAGTTTGGCCTACGTTGACTTCAGTTACACGAAACTTTACAAACAACACCAGAAGTGCCATTTGGACAACATATTTCAATTTCAGACCTCTGGGTTGTTGGGGGAAGGAGTTTGGCCTACGTTGACTTCAGTTACACGAAACTTTACAAACAACACCAGAAGTGCCATTTGGACAACATATTTCGATTTCAGACCTCTGGGTTGTCGGGGGAAGGAGTTTGGCCTACGTTGACTTCTGTGGTAAGAAACTTTGCAGGCAACCTCAAATGTACTATCCGGACAACATATTTCAATTTCAGACCTCTGGGTTGTCGGGGGAAGGAATTTGGCCTACGTTGACTTCTGTGGTACGAAACTTTACAGGCAACCTCAAATGTACTATCCGGACAACATATTTCAATTTCAGACCTCTGGGTTGTCGGGGGAAGGAATTTGGCCTACGTTGACTTCTATGGTACGAAACTTTACAGGCAACCTCAAATGTGCTATCTGGACAACATATTTCAATTTCAGACCTCTGGGTTGTCGGGGGAAGGAGTTTGGCCTACGTTGACTTCTGTGGTACGAAACTTTACAGGCAACCTCAACTGTGCTATCCGGACAACATATTTCAATTTCAGACCTCTGGGATGTCGGGGGAAGGAGTTTGGCCTACGTTGACTTCTGTGGTACGAAACTTTACAGGCAACCTCAAATGTACTATCCGGACAACATATTTCAATTTCAGACCTCTGGGTTGTCGGGGGAAGGAATTTGGCCTACGTTGACTTCTATGGTACGAAACTTTACAGGCAACCTCAAATGTGCTATCTGGACAACATATTTCAATTTCAGACCTCTGGGTTGTCGGGGGAAGGAGTTTGGCCTACGTTGACTTCTGTGGTACGAAACTTTACAGGCAACCTCAACTGTGCTATCCGGACAACATATTTCAATTTCAGACCTCTGGGATGTCGGGGGAAGGAGTTTGGCCTACGTTGACTTCAGTAACACGAAACTTTACAAACAACACCAGAAGTGCCATGTGGAGAACATATTTCAATTTCAGACCTCTGGGTTGTCGGGGGAAGGAGTTTGGCCTACGTTGACTTCTGTGGTACGAAACTTTACAGGCAACCTCAAATGTGCTATCTGGACAACATATTTCGATTTCAGACCTCTGGGATGTCGGGGGAAGGCGTTTGGCCTACGTTGACTTCAGTAACACGAAACAATACAGGCAACACCAGAAGTGCCATTTGGACAACATATTTCAATTTCAGACCTCTGGGTTGTCGGGGGAAGGAGTTTGGCCTACGTTGACTTCAGTAACACGAAACTTTACAAACAACACCAGAAGTGCCATGTGGAGAACATATTTCAATTTCAGACCTCTGGGTTGTCGGGGGAAGGAGTTTGGCCTACGTTGACTTCTGTGGTACGAAACTTTACAGGCAACCTCAAATGTGCTATCTGGACAACATATTTCGATTTCAGACCTCTGGGATGTCGGGGGAAGGCGTTTGGCCTACGTTGACTTCAGTAACACGAAACAATACAGGCAACACCAGAAGTGCCATTTGGACAACATATTTCAATTTCAGACCTCTGGGTTGTCGGGGGAAGGAGTTTGGCCTACGTTGACTTCAGTTACACGAAACTTAACAGGCAACCTCAAATGTGCTATTCGGACAACATATTTCGATTTCAGACCTCTGGGATGTCGGGGGAAGGAGTTTGGCCTACGTTGACTTCTGTGGTACGAAACTTTATAGGCAACCTCAAATGTGCTATCCGGACAACATATTTCAATTTCAGACCTCTGGGTTTTCGGGGGAAGGAGTTTGGCCTACGTTGACTTCAGTTACACGAAACTTTACAGGCAACCTCAAATGTGCTATCCGGACAACATATTTCAATTTCAGACCTCTGGGATGTCGGGGGAAGGAATTTGGCCTACGTTGACTTCTATGGTACGAAACTTTACAGGCAACCTCAAATGTGCTATCTGGACAACATATTTCAATTTCAGACCTCTGGGTTGTCGGGGGAAGGAGTTTGGCCTACGTTGACTTCTGTGGTACGAAACTTTACAGGCAACCTCAACTGTGCTATCCGGACAACATATTTCAATTTCAGACCTCTGGGATGTCGGGGGAAGGAGTTTGGCCTACGTTGACTTCTGTGGTACGAAACTTTACAGGCAACCTCAAATGTACTATCCGGACAACATATTTCAATTTCAGACCTCTGGGTTGTCGGGGGAAGGAATTTGGCCTACGTTGACTTCTATGGTACGAAACGTTACAGGCAACCTCAAATGTGCTATCTGGACAACATATTTCAATTTCAGACCTCTGGGTTGTCGGGGGAAGGAGTTTGGCCTACGTTGACTTCTGTGGTACGAAACTTTACAGGCAACCTCAACTGTGCTATCCGGACAACATATTTCAATTTCAGACCTCTGGGATGTCGGGGGAAGGAGTTTGGCCTACGTTGACTTCAGTAACACGAAACTTTACAAACAACACCAGAAGTGCCATGTGGAGAACATATTTCAGTTTCAGACCTCTGGGTTGTCGGGGGAAGGAGTTTGGCCTACGTTGACTTCTGTGGTACGAAACTTTACAGGCAACCTCAAATGTGCTATCTGGACAACATATTTCGATTTCAGACCTCTGGGATGTCGGGGGAAGGCGTTTGGCCTACGTTGACTTCAGTAACACGAAACAATACAGGCAACACCAGAAGTGCCATTTGGACAACATATTTCAATTTCAGACCTCTGGGTTGTCGGGGGAAGGAGTTTGGCCTACGTTGACTTCAGTAACACGAAACTTTACAAACAACACCAGAAGTGCCATGTGGAGAACATATTTCAATTTCAGACCTCTGGGTTGTCGGGGGAAGGAGTTTGGCCTACGTTGACTTCTGTGGTACGAAACTTTACAGGCAACCTCAAATGTGCTATCTGGACAACATATTTCGATTTCAGACCTCTGGGATGTCGGGGGAAGGCGTTTGGCCTACGTTGACTTCAGTAACACGAAACAATACAGGCAACACCAGAAGTGCCATTTGGACAACATATTTCAATTTCAGACCTCTGGGTTGTCGGGGGAAGGAGTTTGGCCTACGTTGACTTCAGTTACACGAAACTTAACAGGCAACCTCAAATGTGCTATTCGGACAACATATTTCGATTTCAGACCTCTGGGATGTCGGGGGAAGGAGTTTGGCCTACGTTGACTTCTGTGGTACGAAACTTTACAGGCAACCTCACATGTGCTATCTGGACAACATATTTCAATTTCAGACCTCTGGGTTGTCGGGGGATGGAGTTTGGCCTACGTTGACTTCTGTGGTACGAAACTTTACAGGCAACCTCAAATGTACTATCCGGACAACATATTTCAATTTCAGACCTCTGGGTTGTCGGGGGAAGGAATTTGGCCTACGTTGACTTCTGTGGTACGAAACTTTATAGGCAACCTCAAATGTGCTATCTGGACAACATATTTCAATTTCAGACCTCTGGGTTGTTGGGGGAAGGAGTTTGGCCTACGTTGACTTCTGTGGTACGAAACTTTACAGGCAACCTCAAATGTGCTATCCGGACAACATATTTCAATTTCAGACCTCTGGGTTTTCGGGGGAAGGAGTTTGGCCTACGTTGACTTCAGTTACACGAAACTTTACAGGCAACCTCAAATGTGCTATCCGGACAACATATTTCAATTTCAGACCTCTGGGATGTCGGGGGAAGGAGTTTGGCCTACGTAGACTTCAGTAACACGAAACTTTACAAACAACACCAGAAGTGCCATGTGGAGAACATATTTCAATTTCAGACCTCTGGGTTGTCGGGGGAAGGAGTTTGGCCTACGTTGACTTCTGTGGTACGAAACTTTACAGGCAACCTCAAATGTGCTATCTGGACAACATATTTCAATTTCAGACCTCTGGGTTGTTGGGGGAAGGAGTTTGGCCTACGTTGACTTCTGTGGTACGAAACTTTACAGGCAACCTCAAATGTGCTATCCGGACAACATATTTCAATTTCAGACCTCTGGGTTGTTGGGGGAAGGAGTTTGGCCTACGTTGACTTCAGTTACACGAAACTTTACAAACAACACCAGAAGTTCCATTTGGACAACATATTTCAATTTCAGACCTCTGAAATGTCGGGGTAAGGAGTTTGGCCTACGTTGACTTCTGTGGTACAAAACTTTACAGGCAACCTCACATGTGCTATCTGGACAACATATTTCAATTTCAGACCTCTGGGTTGTCGGGGTAAGGAGTTTGGCCTACGTTGACTTCTGTGGTACTAAACTTTACAGGCAACCTCAAATGTGCTATCCGGACAACATATTTCAATTTCAGACCTCTGGGTTGTCGGGGGAAGGAGTTTGGCCTACGTTGACTTCTTTGGTACGAAACTTTACAGGCCACCTCAAATGTGCTATCCGGACAACATATTTCAATTTCAGACCTCTGGGTTGTCGGGGGAAGGAATTTGGCCTACGTTGACTTCTATGGTACGAAACTTTACAGGCAACCTCAAATGTGCTATCTGGACAACATATTTCAATTTCAGACCTCTGGGTTGTCGGGGGAAGGAGTTTGGCCTACGTTGACTTCTGTGGTACGAAACTTTACAGGCAACCTCAAATGTGCTATCTGGACAACATATTTCGATTTCAGACCTCTGGGATGTCGGGGGAAGGCGTTTGGCCTACGTTGACTTCAGTAACACGAAACAATACAGGCAACACCAGAAGTGCCATTTGGACAACATATTTCAATTTCAGACCTCTGGGTTGTCGGGGGAAGGAGTTTGGCCTACGTTGACTTCAGTTACACGAAACTTAACAGGCAACCTCAAATGTGCTATTCGGACAACATATTTCGATTTCAGACCTCTGGGATGTCGGGGGAAAGAGTTTGGCCTACGTTGACTTCTGTGGTACGAAACTTTACAGGCAACCTCACATGTGCTATCTGGACAACATATTTCAATTTCAGACCTCTGGGTTGTCGGGGGATGGAGTTTGGCCTACGTTGACTTCTGTGGTACGAAACTTTACAGGCAACCTCAAATGTACTATCCGGACAACATATTTCAATTTCAGACCTCTGGGTTGTCGGGGGAAGGAATTTGGCCTACGTTGACTTCTGTGGTACGAAACTTTATAGGCAACCTCAAATGTGCTATCTGGACAACATATTTCAATTTCAGACCTCTGGGTTGTTGGGGGAAGGAGTTTGGCCTACGTTGACTTCTGTGGTACGAAACTTTACAGGCAACCTCAAATGTGCTATCCGGACAACATATTTCAATTTCAGACCTCTGGGTTGTCGGGGGAAGGAGTTTGGCCTACGTTGACTTCAGTTACACGAAACTTTACAAACAACACCAGAAGTGCCATTTGGACAACATATTTCGATTTCAGACCTCTGGGATGTCGGGGGAAGGAGTTTGGCCTACGTTGACTTCAGTTACACGAAACTTTACAAACAACACCAGAAGTGCCATTTGGACAACATATTTCGATTTCAGACCTCTGGGTTGTCGGGGGAAGGAGTTTGGCCTACGTTGACTTCTGTGGTACGAAACTTTGCAGGCAACCTCAAATGTACTATCCGGACAACATATTTCAATTTCAGACCTCTGGGTTGTCGGGGGAAGGAATTTGGCCTACGTTGACTTCTGTGGTACGAAACTTTACAGGCAACCTCAAATGTGCTATCCGGACAACATATTTCAATTTCAGACCTCTGGGTTGTAGGGGGAAGGAGTTTGGCCTACGTTGACATCTGTGGCACGAAACTTTACAGGTAACCCTAGAGGTGCTATTTGGACAACATATTTCGATTTCAGACCTCTGAATTGTAGGGGGAAGGAGTTTGGCCTACGTTGACATTTGTGGCACGAAACTTTACATGCAACCTCAAATGTGCTATCCGGACAACATATTTCAATTTCAGATCTCTGAGTTGTAGGGGGAAGGAGTTTGGCCTACGTTGACTTTTGTGGCACGAAACTTTAAAGGTGACCTCAAATGTGCTATCCGGACAACATATTACGATTTGAGACCGATGGGTTGTCGGGGGAAGGAGTTTGGCCTACGTTGACTTTTGTGGCACGAAACTTTAAAGGTGACCTCAAATGTGCTATCCGGACAACATATTACGATTTCAGACCTCTGGGATGTCGGGTGAAGGATTTTGGCCTACGTTGACTTCTGTAACACAAAACTTTACATGCAACCTCAAATGTGCTATCCGGACAACATATTTCAATTTCAGACCTCTGCATTGTCAGGGGAAGGAGTTTGGCCTACGTTGACATTTGTGGCACGAAACTTTACAGGCAACCCTAGAGGTGCTATCTGGACAACATATTTCGATTTCAGACCTCTGAGTTGTAGGGGGAAGGAGTTTGGCCTACGTTAACTTCTGTGGCAAGAAACTTTACAGGCAACCTCAAATGTGCTATCCGGACAACATATTTCAATTTCAGACCTCTGAGTTGTAGGGGGAAGGAGTTTGGCCTACGTTGACTTCTGTGGCACGAAACTTTACAGGCAACCTCAAATGTGCTATCCGGACAACATATTTCAATTTCAGACCTCTGCGTTGTCGGAGGAAGGAGTTTGGCCTACGTTGACATTTGTGGCACGAAACTTTACAGGCAACCCTAGAGGTGCTATCTGGACAACATATTTCAATTTCAGACCTCTAAGTTGTAGGGGGAAGGAGTTTGGCCTACGTTGACATTTGTGGCACGAAACTTTACAGGCAACCCTAGAGGTGCTATCTGGACAACATATTTCGATTTCAGACCTAGGAGTTGTGGGGGGAAGGAGTTTGGCCTACGTTGACATTTGTGGCACGAAACTTTACAGGCAACCCTAGAGGTGCTATCTGGACAACATATTTCGATTTCAGACTTCTGAGTTGTAGGGGGAAGGAGTTTGGCCTACGTTGACTTCTGTGGCACGAAACTTTAAAGGCAACCTCAAATGTGCTATCCGGACAACATATTTCAATTTCAGACCTCTGGGTTGTCGGGGGAAGGAGTTTGGCCTACGTTGACTTCTGTGGCATGAAACTTTAAAGACAACCTCAAATGTGTTATCCGGACAACATATTTCAATTTCAGACCTCTGGGTTGTCGGGGGAAGGAGTTTGGCCTACGTTGACTTCTGTGGCACGAAACTTTACAGGCAACCCTAGAGGTGCTATCTGGACAACATATTTCGATTTCAGACTTCTGGGTTGTAGGGGGAAGGAGTTTGGCCTACGTTGACTTTTGTGGCACGAAACTTTAAAGGTGACCTCAAATGTGCTATCCGGACAACATATTTCAATTTCAGACCTCTAGGTTGTCGGGGGAAGGAGTTTGGCCTACGTTGACTTCTGTGGCACGAAACTTTACTGGTACCCCCAGAGGTGCCATTTGGACAACATATTTCGATTTGAGACCGATGGGTTGTCGGGGGAAGGAGTTTGGCCTACGTTGACATTTGTGGCACGAAACTTTACAGGCAACCCTAGAGGTGCTATCTGGACAACATATTTCGATTTCAGACCTCTGGGTTGTAGGGGGAAGGAGTTTGGCCTACGTTGACTTTTGTGGCACGAAACTTTAAAGGTGACCTCAAATGTGCTATCCGGACAACATATTTCAATTTCAGACCTCTGCGTTGTCGGGGGAAGGAGTTTGGCCTACGTTGACATTTGTGGCACGAAACTTTACAGGCAACCCTAGAGGTGCTATCTGGACAACATATTTCGATTTCAGACCTCTGAGTTGTAGGGGGAAGGAGTTTGGCCTATGTTGACATTTGTGGCACGAAACTTTACATGCAACCTCAAATGTGCTATCCGGACAACATATTTCAATTTCAGATCTCTGAGTTGTCGGGGGAAGGAGTTTGGCCTACGTTGACTTCTGTGGCACGAAACTTTACAAACAACACCAGAAGTGCCATTTGGACAACATGTTTCGATATCAGACCTCTGGGTTGTCGGGGGAAGGAGTTTGGCCTACGTTGACTTCTACGGCACGAAACTTTACAGGCAACCTCAAATATGCTATCCGGACAACATATTTCAATTTCAGACCTCTGAGTTGTAGGGGGAAGGAGTTTGGCCTACGTTGACTTCTGTAACACGAAACTTTACAAACAACACCAGAAGTGCCATTTGGAACACATATTTTGATATCAGACCTCTGGGTTGTCGGGGGAAGGAGTTTGGCCTACGTTGACATTTGTGGCACGAAACTTTACAGGCAACCCTAGAGGTGCTATCTGGACAACATATTTCGATTTCAGACCTCTGAGTTGTAGGGGGAAGGAGTTTGGCCTACGTTGACATTTATGGCACGAAACTTTACAGGCAACCCTAGAGGTGCTATCTGGACAACATATTTCGATTTCAGACCTCTGGGTTGTAGGGGGAAGGAGTTTGGCCTACGTTGACTTTTGTGGCACGAAACTTTAAAGGTGACCTCAAATGTGCTATCCGGACAACATATTTCAATTTCAGACCTCTGAGTTGTAGGGGGAAGGAGTTTGGCCTACGTTGACTTCTGCGGCACGAAACTTTACAGGCAACCTCAAATATGCTATCCGGACAACATATTTCAATTTCAGACCTCTGAGTTGTAGGGGGAAGGAGTTTGGCCTACGTTGACTTCTGTAACACGAAACTTTACAAACAACACCAGAAGTGCCATTTGGAACACATATTTTGATATCAGACCTCTGGGTTGTCGGGGGAAGGAGTTTGGCCTACGTTGACATTTGTGGCACGAAACTTTACAGGCAACCCTAGAGGTGCTATCTGGACAACATATTTCGATTTCAGACCTCTGGGTTGTAGGGGGAAGGAGTTTGGCCTACGTTGACTTTTGTGGCACGAAACTTTAAAGGTGACCTCAAATGTGCTATCCGGACAACATATTTCAATTTCAGACCTCTGCGTTGTCGGGGGAAGGAGTTTGGCCTACGTTGACATTTGTGGCACGAAACTTTACAGGCAACCCTAGAGGTGCTATCTGGACAACATATTTCGATTTCAGACCTCTGAGTTGTAGGGGGAAGGAGTTTGGCCTATGTTGACATTTGTGGCACGAAACTTTACATGCGACCTCAAATGTGCTATCCGGACAACATATTTCAATTTCAGATCTCTGAGTTGTCGGGGGAAGGAGTTTGGCCTACGTTGACATTTGTGGCACGAAACTTTACAGGCAACCCTAGAGGTGCTATCTGGACAACATATTTCGATTTCAGACCTCTGGGTTGTCGGGGGAAGGAGTTTGGCCTACGTTGACTTCTGTGGCACGAAACTTTACAAACAACACCAGAAGTGCCATTTGGACAACATGTTTCGATATCAGACCTCTGGGTTGTCGGGGGAAGGAGTTTGGCCTACGTTGACTTCTGCGGCACGAAACTTTACAGGCAACCTCAAATATGCTATCCGGACAACATATTTCAATTTCAGACCTCTGAGTTGTAGGGGGAAGGAGTTTGGCCTACGTTGACTTCTGTGGTACGAAACTTTACAGGCAACCTCAAATGTACTATCCGGACAACATATTTCAATTTCAGACCTCTGGGTTGTCGGGGGAAGGAATTTGGCCTACGTTGACTTCTGTGGTACGAAACTTTATAGGCAACCTTAAATGTGCTATCTGGACAACATATTTCAATTTCAGACCTCTGGGTTGTTGGGGGAAGGAGTTTGGCCTACGTTGACTTCTGTGGTACGAAACTTTACAGGCAACCTCAAATGTGCTATCCGGACAACATATTTCAATTTCAGACCTCTGGGTTGTCGGGGGAAGGAGTTTGGCCTACGTTGACTTCAGTTACACGAAACTTTACAAACAACACCAGAAGTGCCATTTGGACAACATATTTCGATTTCAGACCTCTGGGATGTCGGGGGAAGGAGTTTGGCCTACGTTGACTTCAGTTACACGAAACTTTACAAACAACACCAGAAGTGCCATTTGGACAACATATTTCGATTTCAGACCTCTGGGTTGTCGGGGGAAGGAGTTTGGCCTACGTTGACTTCTGTGGTACGAAACTTTGCAGGCAACCTCAAATGTACTATCCGGACAACATATTTCAATTTCAGACCTCTGGGTTGTCGGGGGAAGGAATTTGGCCTACGTTGACTTCTGTGGTACGAAACTTTACAGGCAACCTCAAATGTGCTATCCGGACAACATATTTCAATTTCAGACCTCTGGGTTGTAGGGGGAAGGAGTTTGGCCTACGTTGACATCTGTGGCACGAAACTTTACAGGTAACCCTAGAGGTGCTATTTGGACAACATATTTCGATTTCAGACCTCTGAATTGTAGGGGGAAGGAGTTTGGCCTACGTTGACATTTGTGGCACGAAACTTTACATGCAACCTCAAATGTGCTATCCGGACAACATATTTCAATTTCAGATCTCTGAGTTGTAGGGGGAAGGAGTTTGGCCTACGTTGACTTTTGTGGCACGAAACTTTAAAGGTGACCTCAAATGTGCTATCCGGACAACATATTACGATTTGAGACCGATGGGTTGTCGGGGGAAGGAGTTTGGCCTACGTTGACTTTTGTGGCACGAAACTTTAAAGGTGACCTCAAATGTGCTATCCGGACAACATATTACGATTTCAGACCTCTGGGATGTCGGGTGAAGGATTTTGGCCTACGTTGACTTCTGTAACACAAAACTTTACATGCAACCTCAAATGTGCTATCCGGACAACATATTTCAATTTCAGACCTCTGCATTGTCAGGGGAAGGAGTTTGGCCTACGTTGACATTTGTGGCACGAAACTTTACAGGCAACCCTAGAGGTGCTATCTGGACAACATATTTCAATTTCAGACCTCTAAGTTGTAGGGGGAAGGAGTTTGGCCTACGTTAACTTCTGTGGCAAGAAACTTTACAGGCAACCTCAAATGTGCTATCCGGACAACATATTTCAATTTCAGACCTCTGAGTTGTAGGGGGAAGGAGTTTGGCCTACGTTGACTTCTGTGGCACGAAACTTTACAGGCAACCTCAAATGTGCTATCCGGACAACATATTTCAATTTCAGACCTCTGCGTTGTCGGAGGAAGGAGTTTGGCCTACGTTGACATTTGTGGCACGAAACTTTACAGGCAACCCTAGAGGTGCTATCTGGACAACATATTTCAATTTCAGACCTCTAAGTTGTAGGGGGAAGGAGTTTGGCCTACGTTGACATTTGTGGCACGAAACTTTACAGGCAACCCTAGAGGTGCTATCTGGACAACATATTTCGATTTCAGACCTAGGAGTTGTGGGGGGAAGGAGTTTGGCCTACGTTGACATTTGTGGCACGAAACTTTACAGGCAACCCTAGAGGTGCTATCTGGACAACATATTTCGATTTCAGACTTCTGAGTTGTAGGGGGAAGGAGTTTGGCCTACGTTGACTTCTGTGGCACGAAACTTTAAAGGCAACCTCAAATGTGCTATCCGGACAACATATTTCAATTTCAGACCTCTGGGTTGTCGGGGGAAGGAGTTTGGCCTACGTTGACTTCTGTGGCATGAAACTTTAAAGACAACCTCAAATGTGTTATCCGGACAACATATTTCAATTTCAGACCTCTGGGTTGTCGGGGGAAGGAGTTTGGCCTACGTTGACTTCTGTGGTACGAAACTTTACAGGCAACCCTAGAGGTGCTATCTGGACAACATATTTCGATTTCAGACTTCTGGGTTGTAGGGGGAAGGAGTTTGGCCTACGTTGACTTTTGTGGCACGAAACTTTAAAGGTGACCTCAAATGTGCTATCCGGACAACATATTTCAATTTCAGACCTCTAGGTTGTCGGGGGAAGGAGTTTGGCCTACGTTGACTTCTGTGGCACGAAACTTTACTGGTACCCCCAGAGGTGCCATTTGGACAACATATTTCGATTTGAGACCGATGGGTTGTCGGGGGAAGGAGTTTGGCCTACGTTGACATTTGTGGCACGAAACTTTACAGGCAACCCTAGAGGTGCTATCTGGACAACATATTTCGATTTCAGACCTCTGGGTTGTAGGGGGAAGGAGTTTGGCCTACGTTGACTTTTGTGGCACGAAACTTTAAAGGTGACCTCAAATGTGCTATCCGGACAACATATTTCAATTTCAGACCTCTGCGTTGTCGGGGGAAGGAGTTTGGCCTACGTTGACATTTGTGGCACGAAACTTTACAGGCAACCCTAGAGGTGCTATCTGGACAACATATTTCGATTTCAGACCTCTGAGTTGTAGGGGGAAGGAGTTTGGCCTATGTTGACATTTGTGGCACGAAACTTTACATGCAACCTCAAATGTGCTATCCGGACAACATATTTCAATTTCAGATCTCTGAGTTGTCGGGGGAAGGAGTTTGGCCTACGTTGACTTCTGTGGCACGAAACTTTACAAACAACACCAGAAGTGCCATTTGGACAACATGTTTCGATATCAGACCTCTGGGTTGTCGGGGGAAGGAGTTTGGCCTACGTTGACTTCTACGGCACGAAACTTTACAGGCAACCTCAAATATGCTATCCGGACAACATATTTCAATTTCAGACCTCTGAGTTGTAGGGGGAAGGAGTTTGGCCTACGTTGACTTCTGTAACACGAAACTTTACAAACAACACCAGAAGTGCCATTTGGAACACATATTTTGATATCAGACCTCTGGGTTGTCGGGGGAAGGAGTTTGGCCTACGTTGACATTTGTGGCACGAAACTTTACAGGCAACCCTAGAGGTGCTATCTGGACAACATATTTCGATTTCAGACCTCTGAGTTGTAGGGGGAAGGAGTTTGGCCTACGTTGACATTTATGGCACGAAACTTTACAGGCAACCCTAGAGGTGCTATCTGGACAACATATTTCGATTTCAGACCTCTGGGTTGTAGGGGGAAGGAGTTTGGCCTACGTTGACTTTTGTGGCACGAAACTTTAAAGGTGACCTCAAATGTGCTATCCGGACAACATATTTCAATTTCAGACCTCTGAGTTGTAGGGGGAAGGAGTTTGGCCTACGTTGACTTCTGCGGCACGAAACTTTACAGGCAACCTCAAATATGCTATCCGGACAACATATTTCAATTTCAGACCTCTGAGTTGTAGGGGGAAGGAGTTTGGCCTACGTTGACTTCTGTAACACGAAACTTTACAAACAACACCAGAAGTGCCATTTGGAACACATATTTTGATATCAGACCTCTGGGTTGTCGGGGGAAGGAGTTTGGCCTACGTTGACATTTGTGGCACGAAACTTTACAGGCAACCCTAGAGGTGCTATCTGGACAACATATTTCGATTTCAGACCTCTGGGTTGTAGGGGGAAGGAGTTTGGCCTACGTTGACTTTTGTGGCACGAAACTTTAAAGGTGACCTCAAATGTGCTATCCGGACAACATATTTCAATTTCAGACCTCTGCGTTGTCGGGGGAAGGAGTTTGGCCTACGTTGACATTTGTGGCACGAAACTTTACAGGCAACCCTAGAGGTGCTATCTGGACAACATATTTCGATTTCAGACCTCTGAGTTGTAGGGGGAAGGAGTTTGGCCTATGTTGACATTTGTGGCACAAAACTTTACATGCGACCTCAAATGTGCTATCCGGACAACATATTTCAATTTCAGATCTCTGAGTTGTCGGGGGAAGGAGTTTGGCCTACGTTGACATTTGTGGCACGAAACTTTACAGGCAACCCTAGAGGTGCTATCTGGACAACATATTTCGATTTCAGACCTCTGGGTTGTCGGGGGAAGGAGTTTGGCCTACGTTGACTTCTGTGGCACGAAACTTTACAAACAACACCAGAAGTGCCATTTGGACAACATGTTTCGATATCAGACCTCTGGGTTGTCGGGGGAAGGAATTTGGCCTACGTTGACTTCTGTGGTACGAAACTTTACAGGCAACCTCAAATGTGCTATCCGGACAACATATTTCAATTTCAGACCTCTGGGTTGTAGGGGGAAGGAGTTTGGCCTACGTTGACATCTGTGGCACGAAACTTTACAGGTAACCCTAGAGGTGCTATTTGGACAACATATTTCGATTTCAGACCTCTGAATTGTAGGGGGAAGGAGTTTGGCCTACGTTGACATTTGTGGCACGAAACTTTACATGCAACCTCAAATGTGCTATCCGGACAACATATTTCAATTTCAGATCTCTGAGTTGTAGGGGGAAGGAGTTTGGCCTACGTTGACTTTTGTGGCACGAAACTTTAAAGGTGACCTCAAATGTGCTATCCGGACAACATATTACGATTTGAGACCGATGGGTTGTCGGGGGAAGGAGTTTGGCCTACGTTGACTTTTGTGGCACGAAACTTTAAAGGTGACCTCAAATGTGCTATCCGGACAACATATTACGATTTCAGACCTCTGGGATGTCGGGTGAAGGATTTTGGCCTACGTTGACTTCTGTAACACAAAACTTTACATGCAACCTCAAATGTGCTATCCGGACAACATATTTCAATTTCAGACCTCTGCATTGTCAGGGGAAGGAGTTTGGCCTACGTTGACATTTGTGGCACGAAACTTTACAGGCAACCCTAGAGGTGCTATCTGGACAACATATTTCGATTTCAGACCTCTGAGTTGTAGGGGGAAGGAGTTTGGCCTACGTTAACTTCTGTGGCAAGAAACTTTACAGGCAACCTCAAATGTGCTATCCGGACAACATATTTCAATTTCAGACCTCTGAGTTGTAGGGGGAAGGAGTTTGGCCTACGTTGACTTCTGTGGCACGAAACTTTACAGGCAACCTCAAATGTGCTATCCGGACAACATATTTCAATTTCAGACCTCTGCGTTGTCGGAGGAAGGAGTTTGGCCTACGTTGACATTTGTGGCACGAAACTTTACAGGCAACCCTAGAGGTGCTATCTGGACAACATATTTCAATTTCAGACCTCTAAGTTGTAGGGGGAAGGAGTTTGGCCTACGTTGACATTTGTGGCACGAAACTTTACAGGCAACCCTAGAGGTGCTATCTGGACAACATATTTCGATTTCAGACCTAGGAGTTGTGGGGGGAAGGAGTTTGGCCTACGTTGACATTTGTGGCACGAAACTTTACAGGCAACCCTAGAGGTGCTATCTGGACAACATATTTCGATTTCAGACTTCTGAGTTGTAGGGGGAAGGAGTTTGGCCTACGTTGACTTCTGTGGCACGAAACTTTAAAGGCAACCTCAAATGTGCTATCCGGACAACATATTTCAATTTCAGACCTCTGGGTTGTCGGGGGAAGGAGTTTGGCCTACGTTGACTTCTGTGGCATGAAACTTTAAAGACAACCTCAAATGTGTTATCCGGACAACATATTTCAATTTCAGACCTCTGGGTTGTCGGGGGAAGGAGTTTGGCCTACGTTGACTTCTGTGGCACGAAACTTTACAGGCAACCCTAGAGGTGCTATCTGGACAACATATTTCGATTTCAGACTTCTGGGTTGTAGGGGGAAGGAGTTTGGCCTACGTTGACTTTTGTGGCACGAAACTTTAAAGGTGACCTCAAATGTGCTATCCGGACAACATATTTCAATTTCAGACCTCTAGGTTGTCGGGGGAAGGAGTTTGGCCTACGTTGACTTCTGTGGCACGAAACTTTACTGGTACCCCCAGAGGTGCCATTTGGACAACATATTTCGATTTGAGACCGATGGGTTGTCGGGGGAAGGAGTTTGGCCTACGTTGACATTTGTGGCACGAAACTTTACAGGCAACCCTAGAGGTGCTATCTGGACAACATATTTCGATTTCAGACCTCTGGGTTGTAGGGGGAAGGAGTTTGGCCTACGTTGACTTTTGTGGCACGAAACTTTAAAGGTGACCTCAAATGTGCTATCCGGACAACATATTTCAATTTCAGACCTCTGCGTTGTCGGGGGAAGGAGTTTGGCCTACGTTGACATTTGTGGCACGAAACTTTACAGGCAACCCTAGAGGTGCTATCTGGACAACATATTTCGATTTCAGACCTCTGAGTTGTAGGGGGAAGGAGTTTGGCCTATGTTGACATTTGTGGCACGAAACTTTACATGCAACCTCAAATGTGCTATCCGGACAACATATTTCAATTTCAGATCTCTGAGTTGTCGGGGGAAGGAGTTTGGCCTACGTTGACTTCTGTGGCACGAAACTTTACAAACAACACCAGAAGTGCCATTTGGACAACATGTTTCGATATCAGACCTCTGGGTTGTCGGGGGAAGGAGTTTG
The DNA here is from genome assembly GCF_023375975.1 of Astyanax mexicanus. Lineage (NCBI taxonomy): Eukaryota > Metazoa > Chordata > Actinopteri > Characiformes > Acestrorhamphidae > Astyanax > Astyanax mexicanus. The sequence continues at coordinate 48,130,315 of NC_064424.1, forward strand.
GCCTACGTTGACTTCTACGGCACGAAACTTTACAGGCAACCTCAAATATGCTATCCGGACAACATATTTCAATTTCAGACCTCTGAGTTGTAGGGGGAAGGAGTTTGGCCTACGTTGACTTCTGTAACACGAAACTTTACAAACAACACCAGAAGTGCCATTTGGAACACATATTTTGATATCAGACCTCTGGGTTGTCGGGGGAAGGAGTTTGGCCTACGTTGACATTTGTGGCACGAAACTTTACAGGCAACCCTAGAGGTGCTATCTGGACAACATATTTCGATTTCAGACCTCTGAGTTGTAGGGGGAAGGAGTTTGGCCTACGTTGACATTTATGGCACGAAACTTTACAGGCAACCCTAGAGGTGCTATCTGGACAACATATTTCGATTTCAGACCTCTGGGTTGTAGGGGGAAGGAGTTTGGCCTACGTTGACTTTTGTGGCACGAAACTTTAAAGGTGACCTCAAATGTGCTATCCGGACAACATATTTCAATTTCAGACCTCTGAGTTGTAGGGGGAAGGAGTTTGGCCTACGTTGACTTCTGCGGCACGAAACTTTACAGGCAACCTCAAATATGCTATCCGGACAACATATTTCAATTTCAGACCTCTGAGTTGTAGGGGGAAGGAGTTTGGCCTACGTTGACTTCTGTAACACGAAACTTTACAAACAACACCAGAAGTGCCATTTGGAACACATATTTTGATATCAGACCTCTGGGTTGTCGGGGGAAGGAGTTTGGCCTACGTTGACATTTGTGGCACGAAACTTTACAGGCAACCCTAGAGGTGCTATCTGGACAACATATTTCGATTTCAGACCTCTGGGTTGTAGGGGGAAGGAGTTTGGCCTACGTTGACTTTTGTGGCACGAAACTTTAAAGGTGACCTCAAATGTGCTATCCGGACAACATATTTCAATTTCAGACCTCTGCGTTGTCGGGGGAAGGAGTTTGGCCTACGTTGACATTTGTGGCACGAAACTTTACAGGCAACCCTAGAGGTGCTATCTGGACAACATATTTCGATTTCAGACCTCTGAGTTGTAGGGGGAAGGAGTTTGGCCTATGTTGACATTTGTGGCACGAAACTTTACATGCGACCTCAAATGTGCTATCCGGACAACATATTTCAATTTCAGATCTCTGAGTTGTCGGGGGAAGGAGTTTGGCCTACGTTGACATTTGTGGCACGAAACTTTACAGGCAACCCTAGAGGTGCTATCTGGACAACATATTTCGATTTCAGACCTCTGGGTTGTCGGGGGAAGGAGTTTGGCCTACGTTGACTTCTGTGGCACGAAACTTTACAAACAACACCAGAAGTGCCATTTGGACAACATGTTTCGATATCAGACCTCTGGGTTGTCGGGGGAAGGAGTTTGGCCTACGTTGACTTCTGCGGCACGAAACTTTACAGGCAACCTCAAATATGCTATCCGGACAACATATTTCAATTTCAGACCTCTGAGTTGTAGGGGGAAGGAGTTTGGCCTACGTTGACTTCTGTAACACGAAACTTTACAAACAACACCAGAAGTGCCATTTGGAACACATATTTTGATATCAGACCTCTGGGTTGTCGGGGGAAGGAGTTTGGCCTACGTTGACATTTGTGGCACGAAACTTTACAGGCAACCCTAGAGGTGCTATCTGGACAACATATTTCGATTTCAGACCTCTGAGTTGTAGGGGGAAGGAGTTTGGCCTACGTTGACATTTATGGCACGAAACTTTACAGGCAACCCTAGAGGTGCTATCTGGACAACATATTTCGATTTCAGACCTCTGGGTTGTAGGGGGAAGGAGTTTGGCCTACGTTGACTTTTGTGGCACGAAACTTTAAAGGTGACCTCAAATGTGCTATCCGGACAACATATTTCAATTTCAGACCTCTGAGTTGTAGGGGGAAGGAGTTTGGCCTACGTTGACTTCTGCGGCACGAAACTTTACAGGCAACCTCAAATATGCTATCCGGACAACATATTTCAATTTCAGACCTCTGAGTTGTAGGGGGAAGGAGTTTGGCCTACGTTGACTTCTGTAACACGAAACTTTACAAACAACACCAGAAGTGCCATTTGGAACACATATTTTGATATCAGACCTCTGGGTTGTCGGGGGAAGGAGTTTGGCCTACGTTGACATTTGTGGCACGAAACTTTACAGGCAACCCTAGAGGTGCTATCTGGACAACATATTTCGATTTCAGACCTCTGGGTTGTAGAGGGAAGGAGTTTGGCCTACGTTGACTTTTGTGGCACGAAACTTTAAAGGTGACCTCAAATGTGCTATCCGGACAACATATTTCAATTTCAGACCTCTGCGTTGTCGGGGGAAGGAGTTTGGCCTACGTTGACATTTGTGGCACGAAACTTTACAGGCAACCCTAGAGGTGCTATCTGGACAACATATTTCGATTTCAGACCTCTGGGTTGTAGGGGGAAGGAGTTTGGCCTACGTTGACTTTTGTGGCACGAAACTTTAAAGGTGACCTCAAATGTGCTATCCGGACAACATATTTCAATTTCAGACCTCTGCGTTGTCGGGGGAAGGAGTTTGGCCTACGTTGACATTTGTGGCACGAAACTTTACAGGCAACCCTAGAGGTGCTATCTGGACAACATATTTCGATTTCAGACCTCTGAGTTGTAGGGGGAAGGAGTTTGGCCTATGTTGACATTTGTGGCACGAAACTTTACAGGCAACCCTAGAGGTGCTATCTGGACAACATATTTCGATTTCAGACCTCTGGGTTGTAGGGGGAAGGAGTTTGGCCTACATTGACTTTTGTGGCACGAAACTTTAAAGGTGACCTCAAATGTGCTATCCGGACAACATATTTCAATTTCAGACCTCTGCGTTGTCGGGGGAAGGAGTTTGGCCTACGTTGACATTTGTGGCACGAAACTTTACAGGCAACCCTAGAGGTGCTATCTGGACAACATATTTCGATTTCAGACCTCTGAGTTGTAGGGGGAAGGAGTTTGGCCTACGTTGACATTTGTGGCACGAAACTTTACAGGCAACCCTAGAGGTGCTATCTGGACAACATATTTCGATTTCAGACCTCTGGGTTGTATGGGGAAGGAGTTTGGCCTACGTTGACTTTTGTGGCACGAAACTTTAAAGGTGACCTCAAATGTGTTATCCGGACAACATATTTCAATTTCAGACCTCTGCGTTGTCGGGGGAAGGAGTTTGGCCTACGTTGACATTTGTGGCACGAAACTTTACAGGCAAACCTAGAGGTGCTATCTGGACAACATATTTCGATTTCAGACCTCTGAGTTGTAGGGGGAAGGAGTTTGGCCTATGTTGACATTTGTGGCACGAAACTTTACATGCGACCTCAAATGTGCTATCCGGACAACATATTTCAATTTCAGATCTCTGAGTTGTCGGGGGAAGGAGTTTGGCCTACGTTGACATTTGTGGCACGAAACTTTACAGGCAACCCTAGAGGTGCTATCTGGACAACATATTTCGATTTCAGACCTCTGGGTTGTCGGGGGAAGGAGTTTGGCCTACGTTGACTTCTGTGGCACGAAACTTTACAAACAACACCAGAAGTGCCATTTGGACAACATGTTTCGATATCAGACCTCTGGGTTGTCGGGGGAAGGAGTTTGGCCTACGTTGACTTCTGCGGCACGAAACTTTACAGGCAACCTCAAATATGCTATCCGGACAACATATTTCAATTTCAGACCTCTGAGTTGTAGGGGGAAGGAGTTTGGCCTACGTTGACTTCTGTAACACGAAACTTTACAAACAACACCAGAAGTGCCATTTGGAACACATATTTTGATATCAGACCTCTGGGTTGTCGGGGGAAGGAGTTTGGCCTACGTTGACATTTGTGGCACGAAACTTTACAGGCAACCCTAGAGGTGCTATCTGGACAACATATTTCGATTTCAGACCTCTGAGTTGTAGGGGGAAGGAGTTTGGCCTACGTTGACATTTATGGCACGAAACTTTACAGGCAACCCTAGAGGTGCTATCTGGACAACATATTTCGATTTCAGACCTCTGGGTTGTAGGGGGAAGGAGTTTGGCCTACGTTGACTTTTGTGGCACGAAACTTTAAAGGTGACCTCAAATGTGCTATCCGGACAACATATTTCAATTTCAGACCTCTGAGTTGTAGGGGGAAGGAGTTTGGCCTACGTTGACTTCTGCGGCACGAAACTTTACAGGCAACCTCAAATATGCTATCCGGACAACATATTTCAATTTCAGACCTCTGAGTTGTAGGGGGAAGGAGTTTGGCCTACGTTGACTTCTGTAACACGAAACTTTACAAACAACACCAGAAGTGCCATTTGGAACACATATTTTGATATCAGACCTCTGGGTTGTCGGGGGAAGGAGTTTGGCCTACGTTGACATTTGTGGCACGAAACTTTACAGGCAACCCTAGAGGTGCTATCTGGACAACATATTTCGATTTCAGACCTCTGAGTTGTAGGGGGAAGGAGTTTGGCCTATGTTGACATTTGTGGCACGAAACTTTACATGCGACCTCAAATGTGCTATCCGGACAACATATTTCAATTTCAGATCTCTGAGTTGTCGGGGGAAGGAGTTTGGCCTACGTTGACATTTGTGGCACGAAACTTTACAGGCAACCCTAGAGGTGCTATCTGGACAACATATTTCGATTTCAGACCTCTGGGTTGTCGGGGGAAGGAGTTTGGCCTACGTTGACTTCTGTGGCACGAAACTTTACAAACAACACCAGAAGTGCCATTTGGACAACATGTTTCGATATCAGACCTCTGGGTTGTCGGGGGAAGGAGTTTGGCCTACGTTGACTTCTGCGGCACGAAACTTTACAGGCAACCTCAAATATGCTATCCGGACAACATATTTCAATTTCAGACCTCTGAGTTGTAGGGGGAAGGAGTTTGGCCTACGTTGACTTCTGTAACACGAAACTTTACAAACAACACCAGAAGTGCCATTTGGAACACATATTTTGATATCAGACCTCTGGGTTGTCGGGGGAAGGAGTTTGGCCTACGTTGACATTTGTGGCACGAAACTTTACAGGCAACCCTAGAGGTGCTATCTGGACAACATATTTCGATTTCAGACCTCTGGGTTGTAGAGGGAAGGAGTTTGGCCTACGTTGACTTTTGTGGCACGAAACTTTAAAGGTGACCTCAAATGTGCTATCCGGACAACATATTTCAATTTCAGACCTCTGAGTTGTAGGGGGAAGGAGTTTGGCCTACGTTGACTTCTGCGGCACGAAACTTTACAGGCAACCTCAAATATGCTATCCGGACAACATATTTCAATTTCAGACCTCTGAGTTGTAGGGGGAAGGAGTTTGGCCTACGTTGACTTCTGTAACACGAAACTTTACAAACAACACCAGAAGTGCCATTTGGAACACATATTTTGATATCAGACCTCTGGGTTGTCGGGGGAAGGAGTTTGGCCTACGTTGACATTTGTGGCACGAAACTTTACAGGCAACCCTAGAGGTGCTATCTGGACAACATATTTCGATTTCAGACCTCTGGGTTGTAGAGGGAAGGAGTTTGGCCTACGTTGACTTTTGTGGCACGAAACTTTAAAGGTGACCTCAAATGTGCTATCCGGACAACATATTTCAATTTCAGACCTCTGCGTTGTCGGGGGAAGGAGTTTGGCCTACGTTGACATTTGTGGCACGAAACTTTACAGGCAACCCTAGAGGTGCTATCTGGACAACATATTTCGATTTCAGACCTCTGGGTTGTAGGGGGAAGGAGTTTGGCCTACGTTGACTTTTGTGGCACGAAACTTTAAAGGTGACCTCAAATGTGCTATCCGGACAACATATTTCAATTTCAGACCTCTGCGTTGTCGGGGGAAGGAGTTTGGCCTACGTTGACATTTGTGGCACGAAACTTTACAGGCAACCCTAGAGGTGCTATCTGGACAACATATTTCGATTTCAGACCTCTGAGTTGTAGGGGGAAGGAGTTTGGCCTATGTTGACATTTGTGGCACGAAACTTTACAGGCAACCCTAGAGGTGCTATCTGGACAACATATTTCGATTTCAGACCTCTGGGTTGTAGGGGGAAGGAGTTTGGCCTACATTGACTTTTGTGGCACGAAACTTTAAAGGTGACCTCAAATGTGCTATCCGGACAACATATTTCAATTTCAGACCTCTGCGTTGTCGGGGGAAGGAGTTTGGCCTACGTTGACATTTGTGGCACGAAACTTTACAGGCAACCCTAGAGGTGCTATCTGGACAACATATTTCGATTTCAGACCTCTGAGTTGTAGGGGGAAGGAGTTTGGCCTACGTTGACATTTGTGGCACGAAACTTTACAGGCAACCCTAGAGGTGCTATCTGGACAACATATTTCGATTTCAGACCTCTGGGTTGTATGGGGAAGGAGTTTGGCCTACGTTGACTTTTGTGGCACGAAACTTTAAAGGTGACCTCAAATGTGTTATCCGGACAACATATTTCAATTTCAGACCTCTGCGTTGTCGGGGGAAGGAGTTTGGCCTACGTTGACATTTGTGGCACGAAACTTTACAGGCAAACCTAGAGGTGCTATCTGGACAACATATTTCGATTTCAGACCTCTGAGTTGTAGGGGGAAGGAGTTTGGCCTATGTTGACATTTGTGGCACGAAACTTTACATGCGACCTCAAATGTGCTATCCGGACAACATATTTCAATTTCAGATCTCTGAGTTGTCGGGGGAAGGAGTTTGGCCTACGTTGACATTTGTGGCACGAAACTTTACAGGCAACCCTAGAGGTGCTATCTGGACAACATATTTCGATTTCAGACCTCTGGGTTGTCGGGGGAAGGAGTTTGGCCTACGTTGACTTCTGTGGCACGAAACTTTACAAACAACACCAGAAGTGCCATTTGGACAACATGTTTCGATATCAGACCTCTGGGTTGTCGGGGGAAGGAGTTTGGCCTACGTTGACTTCTGCGGCACGAAACTTTACAGGCAACCTCAAATATGCTATCCGGACAACATATTTCAATTTCAGACCTCTGAGTTGTAGGGGGAAGGAGTTTGGCCTACGTTGACTTCTGTAACACGAAACTTTACAAACAACACCAGAAGTGCCATTTGGAACACATATTTTGATATCAGACCTCTGGGTTGTCGGGGGAAGGAGTTTGGCCTACGTTGACATTTGTGGCACGAAACTTTACAGGCAACCCTAGAGGTGCTATCTGGACAACATATTTCGATTTCAGACCTCTGAGTTGTAGGGGGAAGGAGTTTGGCCTACGTTGACATTTATGGCACGAAACTTTACAGGCAACCCTAGAGGTGCTATCTGGACAACATATTTCGATTTCAGACCTCTGGGTTGTAGGGGGAAGGAGTTTGGCCTACGTTGACTTTTGTGGCACGAAACTTTAAAGGTGACCTCAAATGTGCTATCCGGACAACATATTTCAATTTCAGACCTCTGAGTTGTAGGGGGAAGGAGTTTGGCCTACGTTGACTTCTGCGGCACGAAACTTTACAGGCAACCTCAAATATGCTATCCGGACAACATATTTCAATTTCAGACCTCTGAGTTGTAGGGGGAAGGAGTTTGGCCTACGTTGACTTCTGTAACACGAAACTTTACAAACAACACCAGAAGTGCCATTTGGAACACATATTTTGATATCAGACCTCTGGGTTGTCGGGGGAAGGAGTTTGGCCTACGTTGACATTTGTGGCACGAAACTTTACAGGCAACCCTAGAGGTGCTATCTGGACAACATATTTCGATTTCAGACCTCTGGGTTGTAGGGGGAAGGAGTTTGGCCTACGTTGACTTTTGTGGCACGAAACTTTAAAGGTGACCTCAAATGTGCTATCCGGACAACATATTTCAATTTCAGACCTCTGCGTTGTCGGGGGAAGGAGTTTGGCCTACGTTGACATTTGTGGCACGAAACTTTACAGGCAACCCTAGAGGTGCTATCTGGACAACATATTTCGATTTCAGACCTCTGAGTTGTAGGGGGAAGGAGTTTGGCCTACGTTGACATTTGTGGCACGAAACTTTACAGTCAACCCTAGAGGTGCTATCTGGACAACATATTTCGATTTCAGACCTCTGGGTTGTAGGGGGAAGGAGTTTGGCCTACGTTGACTTTTGTGGCACGAAACTTTAAAGGTGACCTCAAATGTGCTATCCGGACAACATATTTCAATTTCAGACCTCTGCGTTGTCGGGGGAAGGAGTTTGGCCTACGTTGACATTTGTGGCACGAAACTTTACAGGCAACCCTAGAGGTGCTATCTGGACAACATATTTCGATTTCAGACCTCTGAGTTGTAGGGGGAAGGAGTTTGGCCTATGTTGACATTTGTGGCACGAAACTTTACAGGCAACCCTAGAGGTGCTATCTGGACAACATATTTCGATTTCAGACCTCTGGGTTGTAGGGGGAAGGAGTTTGGCCTACATTGACTTTTGTGGCACGAAACTTTAAAGGTGACCTCAAATGTGCTATCCGGACAACATATTTCAATTTCAGACCTCTGCGTTGTCGGGGGAAGGAGTTTGGCCTACGTTGACATTTGTGGCACGAAACTTTACAGGCAACCCTAGAGGTGCTATCTGGACAACATATTTCGATTTCAGACCTCTGAGTTGTAGGGGGAAGGAGTTTGGCCTACGTTGACATTTGTGGCACGAAACTTTACAGGCAACCCTAGAGGTGCTATCTGGACAACATATTTCGATTTCAGACCTCTGGGTTGTATGGGGAAGGAGTTTGGCCTACGTTGACTTTTGTGGCACGAAACTTTAAAGGTGACCTCAAATGTGTTATCCGGACAACATATTTCAATTTCAGACCTCTGCGTTGTCGGGGGAAGGAGTTTGGCCTACGTTGACATTTGTGGCACGAAACTTTACAGGCAACCCTAGAGGTGCTATCTGGACAACATATTTCGATTTCAGACCTCTGAGTTGTAAGGGGAAGGAGTTTGGCCTACGTTGACATTTGTGGCACGAAACTTTACAGGCAACCCTAGAGGTGCTATCTGGACAACATATTTCGATTTCAGACCTCTGGGTTGTAGGGGGAAGGAGTTTGGCCTACGTTGACTTTTGTGGCACGAAACTTTAAAGGTGACCTCAAATGTGCTATCCGGACAACATATTTCAATTTCAGACCTCTAGGTTGTCGGGGGAAGGAGTTTGGCCTACGTTGACTTCTGTGGCACGAAACTTTACAGGCAACCTCAAATGTGCTATCCGGACAACATATTTCAATTTCAGACCTCTGCGTTGTCGGGGGAAGGAGTTTGGCCTACATTGACATTTGTGGCACGAAACTTTACAGGCAACCCTAGAGGTGCTATCTGGACAACATATTTCGATTTCAGACCTCTGAGTTGTAGGGGGAAGGAGTTTGGCCTACGTTGACATTTGTGGCACGAAACTTTACATGCAACCTCAAATGTGCTATCCGGACAACATATTTCAATTTCAGATCTCTGAGTTGTAGGGGGAAGGAGTTTGGCCTACGTTGACTTTTGTGGCACGAAACTTTAAAGGTGACCTCAAATGTGCTATCCGGACAACATATTACGATTTGAGACCGATGGGTTGTCGGGGGAAGGAGTTTGGCCTACGTTGACTTTTGTGGCACGAAACTTTAAAGGTGACCTTAAATGTGCTATCTGGACAACATATTACGATTTCAGACCTCTTGGATGTCGGGTGAAGGATTTTGGCCTACGTTGACTTCTGTAACAGAAAACTTTACATGCAACCTCAAATGTGCTATCTGGACAACATATTTCGATTTCATACCTCTGAGTTGTAGGGGGAAGGAGTTTGGCCTACGTTAACTTCTGTGGCAAGAAACTTTACAGGCAACCTCAAATGTGCTATCTGGACAACATATTTCAATTTCAGACCTCTGCGTTGTCGGGGGAAGGAGTTTGGCCTACGTTGACATTTTTGGCACGAAACTTTACAGGTACCCCTAGAGGTGCTATCTGGACAACATCTTTCGATTTCAGACCTCTGAGTTGTAGGGGGAAGGAGTTTGGCCTACGTTAACTTCTGTGGCAAGAAACTTTACAGGCAACCTCAAATGTGCTATCTGGACAACATATTTCAATTTCAGACCTCTGCGTTGTCGGGGGAAGGAGTTTGGCCTACGTTGACATTTTTGGCACGAAACTTTACAGGTACCCCTAGAGGTGCTATCTGGACAACATCTTTCGATTTCAGACCTCTGAGTTGTAGGGGGAAGGAGTTTGGCCTACGTTAACTTCTGTGGCAAGAAACTTTACAGGCAACCTCAAATGTGCTATCCCGACAATGTATTTCAATTTTAGACCTCTGGGTTGTCGCGGGAAGGAGTTTGGCCTATGTTGAGTTTTGTGGCACGAAACTTTAAAGGCAACCTCAAATGTGCTATCCGGACAACATATTTCAATTTCAGACCTCTGGGTTGTAGGGGGAAGGAGTTTGGCCTACGTTGACTTCAATAACATGAAACTAACCCTAAAGTTAACCCTAACCCTAACCCTAAATTCCTAACCCTAACCTTAACCCTAACCCTAATTTTTAACCCTAATTCTTAACCCTAAACCTAACCCTAAATTCTTAACCCTAACCCTAACCCTAATTCTTAACCCTAACCCTAACCCTAACCCTAACCCTAACCCTAACCTTAACCTTAACCCTAACCGTAACCCTAACCCTAACCTTAACCCTAACCGTAACCCTAACCCTAACCTTAACCCTAACCCTAACCATAACCCTAACCATAACCCTAACCGTAACCCTAACACTAACCCTAACCCTAAATTCTTAACCCTAACCCTAACCCTAATTCTTAACCCTAACCATAACCCTAACCCTAACCGTAGGGTTAAGAATTAGGGTTAAAAATTAGGGTTAGGGTTAGGGTTAGGGTTAAGAATTAGGGTTAGGGTTAGGGTTATGGTTAGGGTTAGGGTTAGGGTTAGGGTTATGGTTAGGGTTAGGGTTAGGGTTAGGGTTAGGGTTAGGGTTAGGGTTAGGGTTAGGGTTAGGGTTAGGGTTAGGGTTTAGGGTTAGGGTTAGGGTTAGGGTTAGGGTTTACGGTTAGGGTTAGGGTTAGGGTTAGGGTTAGGGTTAGGGTTAGGGTTAGGGTTAGGGTTAGGGTTAGGGTTAGGGTTAGGGTTAGGGTTAGGGTTAGGGTTAGGGTTAGGGTTAGGGTTAGGGTTAGGGTTAGGGTTAGGGTTAGGGTTAGGGTTAGGGTTAGGGTTAGGGTTAGGGTTAGGGTTAGGGTTAGGGTTAGGGTTAGGGTTAGGGTTAGGGTTAGGGTTAGGGTTAGGGTTAGGGTTAGGGTTAGGGTTAGGGTTAGGGTTAGGGTTAGGGTTAGGGTTAGGGTTAGGGTTAGGGTTAGGGTTAGGGTTAGGGTTAGGGTTAGGGTTAGGGTTAGGGTTAGGGTTAGGGTTAGGGTTAGGGTTAGGGTTAGGGTTAGGGTTAGGGTTAGGGTTAGGGTTAGGGTTAGGGTTAGGGTTAGGGTTAGGGTTAGGGTTAGGGTTAGGGTTAGGGTTAGGGTTAGGGTTAGGGTTAGGGTTAGGGTTAGGGTTAGGGTTAGGGTTAGGGTTAGGGTTAGGGTTAGGGTTAGGGTTAGGGTTAGGGTTAGGGTTAGGGTTAGGGTTAGGGTTAGGGTTAGGGTTAGGGTTAGGGTTAGGGTTAGGGTTAGGGTTAGGGTTAGGGTTAGGGTTAGGGTTAGGGTTAGGGTTAGGGTTAGGGTTAGGGTTAGGGTTAGGGTTAGGGTTAGGGTTAGGGTTAGGGTTAGGGTTAGGGTTAGGGTTAGGGTTAGGGTTAGGGTTAGGGTTAGGGTTAGGGTTAGGGTTAGGGTTAGGGTTAGGGTTAGGGTTAGGGTTAGGGTTAGGGTTAGGGTTAGGGTTAGGGTTAGGGTTAGGGTTAGGGTTAGGGTTAGGGTTAGGGTTAGGGTTAGGGTTAGGGTTAGGGTTAGGGTTAGGGTTAGGGTTAGGGTTAGGGTTAGGGTTAGGGTTAGGGTTAGGGTTAGGGTTAGGGTTAGGGTTAGGGTTAGGGTTAGGGTTAGGGTTAGGGTTAGGGTTAGGGTTAGGGTTAGGGTTAGGGTTAGGGTTAGGGTTAGGGTTAGGGTTAGGGTTAGGGTTAGGGTTAGGGTTAGGGTTAGGGTTAGGGTTAGGGTTAGGGTTAGGGTTAGGGTTAGGGTTAGGGTTAGGGTTAGGGTTAGGGTTAGGGTTAGGGTTAGGGTTAGGGTTAGGGTTAGGGTTAGGGTTAGGGTTAGGGTTAGGGTTAGGGTTAGGGTTAGGGTTAGGGTTAGGGTTAGGGTTAGGGTTAGGGTTAGGGTTAGGGTTAGGGTTAGGGTTAGGGTTAGGGTTAGGGTTAGGGTTAGGGTTAGGGTTAGGGTTAGGGTTAGGGTTAGGGTTAGGGTTAGGGTTAGGGTTAGGGTTAGGGTTAGGGTTAGGGTTAGGGTTAGGGTTAGGGTTAGGGTTAGGGTTAGGGTTAGGGTTAGGGTTAGGGTTAGGGTTAGGGTTAGGGTTAGGGTTAGGGTTAGGGTTAGGGTTAGGGTTAGGGTTAGGGTTAGGGTTAGGGTTAGGGTTAGGGTTAGGGTTAGGGTTAGGGTTAGGGTTAGGGTTAGGGTTAGGGTTAGGGTTAGGGTTAGGGTTAGGGTTAGGGTTAGGGTTAGGGTTAGGGTTAGGGTTAGGGTTAGGGTTAGGGTTAGGGTTAGGGTTAGGGTTAGGGTTAGGGTTAGGGTTAGGGTTAGGGTTAGGGTTAGGGTTAGGGTTAGGGTTAGGGTTAGGGTTAGGGTTAGGGTTAGGGTTAGGGTTAGGGTTAGGGTTAGGGTTAGGGTTAGGGTTAGGGTTAGGGTTAGGGTTAGGGTTAGGGTTAGGGTTAGGGTTAGGGTTAGGGTTAGGGTTAGGGTTAGGGTTAGGGTTAGGGTTAGGGTTAGGGTTAGGGTTAGGGTTAGGGTTAGGGTTAGGGTTAGGGTTAGGGTTAGGGTTAGGGTTAGGGTTAGGGTTAGGGTTAGGGTTAGGGTTAGGGTTAGGGTTAGGGTTAGGGTTAGGGTTAGGGTTAGGGTTAGGGTTAGGGTTAGGGTTAGGGTTAGGGTTAGGGTTAGGGTTAGGGTTAGGGTTAGGGTTAGGGTTAGGGTTAGGGTTAGGGTTAGGGTTAGGGTTAGGGTTAGGGTTAGGGTTAGGGTTAGGGTTAGGGTTAGGGTTAGGGTTAGGGTTAGGGTTAGGGTTAGGGTTAGGGTTAGGGTTAGGGTTAGGGTTAGGGTTAGGGTTAGGGTTAGGGTTAGGGTTAGGGTTAGGGTTAGGGTTAGGGTTAGGGTTAGGGTTAGGGTTAGGGTTAGGGTTAGGGTTAGGGTTAGGGTTAGGGTTAGGGTTAGGGTTAGGGTTAGGGTTAGGGTTAGGGTTAGGGTTAGGGTTAGGGTTAGGGTTAGGGTTAGGGTTAGGGTTAGGGTTAGGGTTAGGGTTAGGGTTAGGGTTAGGGTTAGGGTTAGGGTTAGGGTTAGGGTTAGGGTTAGGGTTAGGGTTAGGGTTAGGGTTAGGGTTAGGGTTAGGGTTAGGGTTAGGGTTAGGGTTAGGGTTAGGGTTAGGGTTAGGGTTAGGGTTAGGGTTAGGGTTAGGGTTAGGGTTAGGGTTAGGGTTAGGGTTAGGGTTAGGGTTAGGGTTAGGGTTAGGGTTAGGGTTAGGGTTAGGGTTAGGGTTAGGGTTAGGGTTAGGGTTAGGGTTAGGGTTAGGGTTAGGGTTAGGGTTAGGGTTAGGGTTAGGGTTAGGGTTAGGGTTAGGGTTAGGGTTAGGGTTAGGGTTAGGGTTAGGGTTAGGGTTAGGGTTAGGGTTAGGGTTAGGGTTAGGGTTAGGGTTAGGGTTAGGGTTAGGGTTAGGGTTAGGGTTAGGGTTAGGGTTAGGGTTAGGGTTAGGGTTAGGGTTAGGGTTAGGGTTAGGGTTAGGGTTAGGGTTAGGGTTAGGGTTAGGGTTAGGGTTAGGGTTAGGGTTAGGGTTAGGGTTAGGGTTAGGGTTAGGGTTAGGGTTAGGGTTAGGGTTAGGGTTAGGGTTAGGGTTAGGGTTAGGGTTAGGGTTAGGGTTAGGGTTAGGGTTAGGGTTAGGGTTAGGGTTAGGGTTAGGGTTAGGGTTAGGGTTAGGGTTAGGGTTAGGGTTAGGGTTAGGGTTAGGGTTAGGGTTAGGGTTAGGGTTAGGGTTAGGGTTAGGGTTAGGGTTAGGGTTAGGGTTAGGGTTAGGGTTAGGGTTAGGGTTAGGGTTAGGGTTAGGGTTAGGGTTAGGGTTAGGGTTAGGGTTAGGGTTAGGGTTAGGGTTAGGGTTAGGGTTAGGGTTAGGGTTAGGGTTAGGGTTAGGGTTAGGGTTAGGGTTAGGGTTAGGGTTAGGGTTAGGGTTAGGGTTAGGGTTAGGGTTAGGGTTAGGGTTAGGGTTAGGGTTAGGGTTAGGGTTAGGGTTAGGGTTAGGGTTAGGGTTAGGGTTAGGGTTAGGGTTAGGGTTAGGGTTAGGGTTAGGGTTAGGGTTAGGGTTAGGGTTAGGGTTAGGGTTAGGGTTAGGGTTAGGGTTAGGGTTAGGGTTAGGGTTAGGGTTAGGGTTAGGGTTAGGGTTAGGGTTAGGGTTAGGGTTAGGGTTAGGGTTAGGGTTAGGGTTAGGGTTAGGGTTAGGGTTAGGGTTAGGGTTAGGGTTAGGGTTAGGGTTAGGGTTAGGGTTAGGGTTAGGGTTAGGGTTAGGGTTAGGGTTAGGGTTAGGGTTAGGGTTAGGGTTAGGGTTAGGGTTAGGGTTAGGGTTAGGGTTAGGGTTAGGGTTAGGGTTAGGGTTAGGGTTAGGGTTAGGGTTAGGGTTAGGGTTAGGGTTAGGGTTAGGGTTAGGGTTAGGGTTAGGGTTAGGGTTAGGGTTAGGGTTAGGGTTAGGGTTAGGGTTAGGGTTAGGGTTAGGGTTAGGGTTAGGGTTAGGGTTAGGGTTAGGGTTAGGGTTAGGGTTAGGGTTAGGGTTAGGGTTAGGGTTAGGGTTAGGGTTAGGGTTAGGGTTAGGGTTAGGGTTAGGGTTAGGGTTAGGGTTAGGGTTAGGGTTAGGGTTAGGGTTAGGGTTAG